>NW_023213720.1:0-175 GCF_002007445.2 Ailuropoda melanoleuca
TTGATGGAGAAATAAAAACCTTCCAGAATCGCCAGTCATTAACCAATTTCGTAACCACAAAACCAGCCCTACAGGTGATATTAAGGGAGGTTCTATAAAGGTAAAAAGGCCCCAAGAGTGATACAGAACAGAAAGTCACAATCTATAGAAACAAAGACTTTACTGGCAACATGGC
>NW_023213720.1:385-644 GCF_002007445.2 Ailuropoda melanoleuca
CCTCAAAAGAAAGTTGGGGTAGCAATTCTCATATCAGATAGATTGGATTTTAAACTAAAGACTATAGTTAGAGACACAGAAGAACACAATATTATTCTCAAAGGATGTATCCAACAAGTGGATATGACAATCATAAATATATATGCCCCCAACAAGGGAGCAGCAAGATACACAAGCCAACTCTTAACCAGAATAAAGAGACATATAGATAAAAATACATTAATAGTAGGGGACCTCAACACCCCACTATCAGAAATAG
>NW_023213720.1:1017-1108 GCF_002007445.2 Ailuropoda melanoleuca
GAGAATGAAAACACGATGGTCAAAACCTATGGGATACTGCAAAGGCAGTCCCAAGGGGGAAATACATAGCCATCCAAGCCTCACTCAAAAG
>NW_023213722.1:0-590 GCF_002007445.2 Ailuropoda melanoleuca
ACATAAAAGATAGAACTTGTGATAGTGGTAACATCCAGCAGGTTCAGGGATGGAGAGGGTGAAGGAGAAAAGTTGCCTATACACTTGACGACAGCAGTTGAAAATGGTTTGTTATACCTTTAACATGTTTAAGGAATCTCTAAAGCAACCAGAATGAAACTACAGACAGAAAACGGAAAAGTGAATGACAATGGTGTCAAACCATATTATGCGTACGACACCGCAATTAAGAGAAAATATAGGACCTACAAAATATACAGACATAGAAAATTTTTAAAATTGCTTTTGATTCACCAAAAGTACTTCTCATGCCAAGAGAATATAAATTCAACAATAGATGTTGAAGTTATTGTGAGTTTGATAACAACTCACCTAGATATGCTAGAACATTCACAACCACCAGAAATACACAAGATGAGTTACAACTCTGTAGGGGTAATATTTCATAGACACATACATAATGTTCCTGGAAAAGGGCATAAACCTGATTCACATTTAAGGAACACATTGTACAAAAGGGTACAGTGCTGAAAACTGTCATCGTATCACAAAATACATCTGTAAAGAAAAACAAAAAAACCCACAATTAA
>NW_023213723.1:0-590 GCF_002007445.2 Ailuropoda melanoleuca
ACAGCCGCGCCCGCCAGGAGCCGGGCCCTGGGAACGAGCTGCCCGCGGGCCCCGGGGAGAGCCGCGCGGGACCGCCCGCCCGCCCGCTGGTAAGAAGCCGCGGCCTCCCTGCGCGCGCCCGCTCCGGACACCTCGGGCCTCAGTTTCCCCAGCCTCAGCCCGCGCCTGCCTGAGGTCCGGGTGCCCTGAGGGCGGAGGGCCCTGGCTTCGGGGCGGCGGGAGGCGCGGCGCCGCGGGCAGGGACCCGGGCTGACCCGGCTGTCGTGCTTTGAAGCGGGGACGGAAGCGCTTAGCTTGCGGGGCTGCGGGTGGGGACGCAGGACGTCTGGACGCTGCCCTCTGCGCACGGCCGGCCTTGGGCTGGGCTTTGGGGTAGTTCTGCGGCATCAGAGCACCCTTCTGCCGGGCCAGGTGAGCGGCCTCTGGAGGTGGGGGGAGGACAGAGGAAGTTGGGAAATGAGTAAAGTAAGCTGATTCTTACGAAATCAGGAAGAACCTGTTTGTACAAAATGGGAGCGAATTACTGGCCCGCCTCCCCCCAATCTATTAGGCGAAGTTCTGTCTAAAAAACAAACCCAAAAAAGTGCCTC
>NW_023213724.1:0-590 GCF_002007445.2 Ailuropoda melanoleuca
ACAGAGAAGTTTGGCATTGGATAGCAAGACTGTGCCTACATGTCTCTAATGCAACAGCTTTAATGAGTCTGTGTTGAGAAACTTATTTACCAAAAATTATTCTAAGGACCTTACCTGTCTTATTCTATTGATCTCTCATGTAATCATGCCAAACAGATACCTCCATTTTATAGATGAAGCAAGGTGAAATATTTTGCTCAAGGTTATCCAACTAATGTGTGGTAGAACCAGGATTCCAGTTCAGGTTAGCTGGACTCACTGCCTGTAGTGTTTCTTTAAAAATACCCTGTACAACATTGTAGGTAATGATGCACTCCTTGTCTTTGCTCATAACTTAATCTTCTTGAAATTAATGACACATTCATGATAGTGGTACACCACATTCACATTCTCCTGAAGTATAAAAGCAGATAATAATAATATGTACTGTTGTGAGGATTAAATGAATTAATATGCCTAAAACACTTAGGGCAGAGCCTGGCAGATGGAGTTATAGAATGAAGGCTAGCTATTGTTTTTCCCAGTGTTATTGTTTCCTTTTTTCTAAGGCAACATAGGCTATGCTAAAAGTCTCATTTTCTTTTTTTTTT
>NW_023213725.1:0-3866 GCF_002007445.2 Ailuropoda melanoleuca
AAAAAAGCCAAACTCACAGAAACAGAGAATTGGTGGTTGCCAGGGGCTGGGGGTGAAGGGTGGGCAAAATGGGGGAAGGAGGTCAGAGGTATAAACTGCCAGGTCTGAGATAATTAGATCCCGGGGACGTAAGGCACAGCAAGGTGACTCTTAACGATACTGTGGTGTACGTTTGAAAGTGGCTAAGAGAACAGATCTTAGAAGTTCTCACCACAAGAAAAGAAATTGTCACTACGTGTGGTATGATGTTAACCAGCCTTATGGTGGTGATCATTTTGCAGTATAGACATATATCGAATCTTACATTGTACCCCTAAAACTAACAGATGCAATGCCACGGGGCCCCCAGGTGGCTCAGTCACGTAAGAGTCCGACTCTTGATCTCGGCTCAGGTCTTGATCTCAGGCTCGTGAGTTCAAGCCCCACATTGGGCTCCACCAGTGTGCAGCCTACTTTGAAAAACAACAACATGACACTAACGCAGTGTTATATGTCAATTATATCTCAGTAGAAAAGTGTCTGATCGGGGCACCTGGGCGGCTCAGTTGTCAAGTGTCTGCCTTCGGCTCAGGGCATGATCCCACGGTCCTGGGATCGAGCCCTGCATCCAGCTCCTTGCTCCGCTGGGAGCCTGCTTCTCCCTCTCCCACTCCCCCTGCTTGTGTTCCCTCTCTCGCTGGCTGTCTCTCTGTGTCAAATAAATAAATAAAATCTTTAAACACACACACACACACACACACACGTGTCTGATGGTTCCCAGAGGGGAGGTGGGTGGGGGGATGGGTGAAATAGGTGAGGGGGATTAAGAAGACACTTATTGTGATGAGCCCTGAGCAATGTAGAGAACTGTTGAATCATCATATTCAACACCTGAAACCAGTATAACACTTCATGTGAATTATACTTGAATTTAAAAAAAGATGACGTGAGTAGCCTTGGATTTATATATATATAATATGAATCTAAGCAACTAGTAAAACAGCTATATAAAAACACTGCATATAAAATAAAATGCAGTTGCAAAATGTGTTCAAGGAACTCACATGAAGGAACTAAAAAGAAAAAANCACACACACACACACACACAGGTGTCTGATGGTTCCCAGAGGGGAGGTGGGTGGGGGGATGGGTGAAATAGGTGAGGGGGATTAAGAAGACACTTATTGTGATGAGCCCTGAGCAATGTAGAGAACTGTTGAATCATCATATTCAACACCTGAAACCAGTATAACACTTCATGTGAATTATACTTGAATTTAAAAAAAGATGACGTGAGTAGCCTTGGATTTATATATATATAATATGAATCTAAGCAACTAGTAAAACAGCTATATAAAAACACTGCATATAAAATAAAATGCAGTTGCAAAATGTGTTCAAGGAACTCACATGAAGGAACTAAAAAGAAAAAAAATTAATATTAAAAAAGAACAAAGGAAACACGTTTGCTTCTGCATCTGGAACAGGCGGCGTTATGCAGGGTTACGCATTTCGTTAATAGTCGTCAAGCTGTGTACTGAAAATGTGGTACTTTTTTGTATGTAAATTATATATCCATAAAAAAAATTTTTTTTAAACTAACACAAAATCCAAATGTCCTGAAACAAGAAAGAGTGAGAGGACAGAAAACTCAGGCAGAACCTTATTACGCACTGGGCATTTTAGCGGCCGCCTTTGCAGCACACAGGCTGCCGATGTGTAAATTGAACAGTTACAGAGAGGCTCTATGTCGTCCTCCCTCAAGCAAGGATCAGGCCATGCCCTTAATCAGTCTGAGCATGTCCACGTCTCCCGCTCGGCTCTGGAGGACTGTGGAGCAGGGGGCCATCCCCTCAACAAGGGGGTGGCGTTCTAGAGAGTCCTGCCCAGGTGGACAAGAGCCGTGCTGTGCTGCGGACAACACCAACCTCGGGCCCTCGACAGCAAGAAGGGGTGGTCCCCACACCCTCCAGCACACGCCCCCTGCCCTGCCCCTCGCCGGTCCACGTGGCTCTTCTCCTCCTTCTTCCCAGCCCCTTATCACATACCCAGTCACAGTCAGTGGAAAAATTGCTCTGCAAGGACGTGCCTGATTCTTTCCATTTTGGCAAATTGCAGCCTTTTTTTCTCCCTGTAACTGCCTCCCGTGACCGAGCAGAGCAGCCAGGGCCTGGGGAGGAGGCTTCAAGGTACAATGGGGAGGAGACAGAATATTGGAAATATTAGAACATCTTGGCGTCCTATGCCTGGTTTCCCTCCTCAAGAGAGGAGCTGGGACTGTGTCCCCAGTCTGTTTCTCCAGCAAGATATGTCCCCTTGAGCCATCTCACACACACACACACACACACACACACACACACACACGCGCATGTCCACCCCTGGGGCATAGGGCTCATGGCCCTGCCCCTCTCCAGCAAGCGCTCTGGCTGCCACCTCTGGAAGCCTTCTCCCCATAGCAGACCTCTGCTAACCTCTTTGGGCCTCGAGTTTTCTCGCGCTTTCCCTGGGGACCTGGACTTGTGGCCCCTGCAGGAACGAGCACCCGCACCCTCCGTGAGGAACCCTGACACAACAGCTGGCAAAGAAACCTGCGCCCCCCGGCCGCCACCTGCTGTTTCAGTCCCAGTGAGCAGTGATGTGAGGGGACCACTGTCACCCCTCGCCGCAAAGATGACTCCATACTCCTACCCCCGAGACCTGCCTGTAAAGACCCCGTGGGAGACTGGGAAATGTAATTAGATGCAGGTTGAAGTCTCACTATCAGACAGACGGACACAAAACCTCTTATTCTGAGTGCAATTTTTCACATTAAAATGTACCTATCATAAAATTTGACATGTTAACCATTGGAAGTGCACGATTCAGTGCGTTAAGTCCATTCACAGTGCTGTGCAACCACACCGGCCTCCGTCTCCAGGACGTTTTTCATCTTCCCACACTGCAGCTCTGTCCCCATTATCAGGAGCGCCCCGTCCCTCTCTCGCCTCGGCCCCTGGCAAGCTCTCATCTTCTGTCTCTGAGTCGGTCCACCCGAAGTGTCCGCGTAAGCAGGAGCATGCAGTGTCTGTCCCTCTGGGGCTGGCTTATTTCACGTAGCATGATCTCCAAGGTCTGGCCACATTGCCGCATGTGTCAGATTTGCCTTCCTTTTTATGGCTCCGTAAGATTCCATCGTATGGAGTGGAATGTGTTCAGAACACATTTTCCCGGTCCACTTATTTGTTGATGAACTCAGGTTGTTGGAGGACATCCTTTGTAAGAGTTGCCCTGGGGGACATGCCTAAATACCCTTCTTACCATCTAGTTTTTAGGGCCCCTCTCGGCAGCAACAGTTGGGACACCTAGAAGGCGCTTTGCAGGCCCTGCTGGCCCTAATCCGCGCGTGTGCCCAGGGACCTGTATCAGGGTTCTGAACTGCGAGCGACAGAAACAGACTCCAGCTAATCTGAGTAGAAAGGGGAGTTATTAAAAGGATATTAACTAGCTCACAGAATCTCCAGGACAGAAAAATCCGGGCTCAGTTAGGATGCCAAAAACAACTGCATGATTGCTAAAATCGTGCGGCAGCTTCAGCCCCATCAGGACGCGGCTGCTCGGCCAAGCCTCGGATGATTCAGAGGCTCCTTCACCAGCATGGAGCCTGGCACCAGAGCGAGGTCCTGCTGCCCTGGGCTCGGGGTCTCCCTGGCCACCACCCAACCCCACCAGAGAGAGTATCCGCAGTGTCCCTGCCCCCTCTTATCACCAGCAGCTGTAGCGCAGTCAGGACCAGACCCCACTGGCTGGCTGCCCCAAGGGGAGATGCCCACAGCCCCGAGAAAGGTGGGCCAGGAGAGTGAGACCTCACAGGGCAGAGTATTCCCGGTGTGGGAAGGGGCCCAGGTTTG
>NW_023213726.1:0-831 GCF_002007445.2 Ailuropoda melanoleuca
GCAATCTTCCTGTTCTGTTTTGGTCACAGAACGGTGACTTTCAATAACTTTCAATAGATTCCAAACTTGACGTCGTGGCTTACCACACAGCCCCTCTCCAATGCTATAAAATGTATGGTAAGTCCTTTTTAGCTCTAAATATAGAACTCAGAACACTTTATCCATATCTTTTTTGTGACTACTAGGATACCTGTAAACAGGAAGATTGTATTTTAATGAAGGGAGAAGAGAAAGGAAAGAACTCTTTGAACTCCAATTTAGCCCATTGGAATAAATATTTCCAGGACATTTATTGAAGTAGTAGCTCGTGGGTTAGTATTAAACTTCTTGGGCTTCTTTGTGATCAACAGAGCTTTCAGCTTTCCATGGTCAAGTGCTACATTTAATGCATGGCAATAATAAATTTATGCAAAATAAAAGGGAATTTCATGCTTGGGAGGAAAAGAAGTTTATGCAATTCTATTCTTACCTAAAGAACTGACCATTAAAGTAATCTAAAGTGAAAGGAGTTTTTTTTCCTGTCTTCATTTTGGAAAATTGGCATAAAAACCTTCAGATTTCCCATATAGCATTTTAAAACTTATTTGAGCCTGCTCTATTGCTGCATGATAATCTTCTATTTCTAAAGAATTAGATGTTTCTCTCTCTAAAAGGGAAGGTAAAGCAAGAGTTGAATAATCTTTTGCCTATAAAATATGCATATTTTTGAAAAAGTGTATACATTTGAAAAATTTTTATGCTCCTATTTATTTGTTACTATGGCAACTACCACACTGCTTGGTATTTATGTTGTCTAAGATTCAGAGTACCTTTTCAAAAAAAAATAAATAA
>NW_023213726.1:996-1136 GCF_002007445.2 Ailuropoda melanoleuca
TCTATCTCTGTCAAATAAATAAATAAAATCTTTAAAAAAAAAATAAATAAATATGCCAGAACCATGTATTGTATTTATTTTGAAGCTTAGAAAAATATTTATTCTAATGCATTTTTTGAAGAAAAATAGCAATAATGTAA
>NW_023213728.1:0-590 GCF_002007445.2 Ailuropoda melanoleuca
ACCATTTTTAATTAAACAACTTTGGAAAGAATTTACAATCCTGTGACAATACATCTCTTGGAGTTACACCTGCATTATTTAAATCCAACATTTTGTACACCACACTTCACATGGCGAACAGGATCAAGAATGCAACCATCAAACAAAACAGACCCATGGCTTCAGACAGGGCAAATCCAAGGATAGCGTAAGAGAAAAGCTGTTGCTTCAGAGAAGGGTTCCTGGCATAGCCGATGATTAGACTTCCAAACACTGTTCCAATGCCAGCCCCAGAACCAGCCACTCCAACTGTGGCTGCGCCAGCACCAATAAATTTGGCAGCAGTGTCAATATCTCGGCTGACTGCACTAGTCTGGAAATTCCTGAGTGCTATGGTGCTGCAAGGTAGTGCAGTGTTCCCCTCGCCAGTCCTGACCTCTGGCCGAGACAACAACGATGCTGAAATCGGTCTGCTCAGAGCTCGGGAGCCAGCACGGACCAGGGCGGGGGTGCAGACGAGCTTGGCGCAGGTGTACATTGCGAGACTGTGTGATGGTCCAAGGGGATAGTGCTGTCAGGAACTGGGTCCACCCGCTCGGCTGCAGAGGTCG
>NW_023213729.1:0-590 GCF_002007445.2 Ailuropoda melanoleuca
CCCTCAGATTAGTTTTAATACACAATTTGAAATGGCCTAATCAGAAATAAAAGAATCCATGATTATTTAATAATTAAGTATTCTAAAAGATTGGTAAGCTAGCAACTAAAGAATTTTAATCCAAAGGCTGACCACCAGAGCCAGCTACTGTAAGCACTTTACCCAGCATTATCTTTAGTCAGAGTCACAGGCTAGGTAAATAAGCACAATATTTTTTTCAGATAAAATGGTGAAGCGGCTCATCTTTCTGGTTTGGACTGGATAGAAGTGTCACAGGAGTGTTCCTTCCCCCACAAGATAGAATAAAGGAGCCTATAGAAAATGACCTATAATACATAAGAGAATAACCTTTGGACTATCACCCTAGCCTTAAGATTTTAATTGGTCCTGTGTTCAGAAGCTTATTGGAGGATTTCATAGCCTGAATCTGACCCAAAGTTTAGCTGGATATTACTGCTAGAATATTATGGCTTGTCTGGAGTAAATGTTCAAGCATTTATAAAAGTAAATTCATTTGTATGCTTCAGTTTGACAATATACAGTTGACCCTTGAACAACATGGGTTGACTAAGCAGATCCACTTATACACA
>NW_023213730.1:0-590 GCF_002007445.2 Ailuropoda melanoleuca
CATCACCAGCCTATCCCATTCCCCCACCCCCTCCCCTCTGAAGCCCTCAGTTTGTTTCTCAGAGTCCAAAGAAATATTTTTATACTTGCAGTCACCATTTTCATTGGTATGTTCCATTTCTTCATCAAAGAGCCTTTTACATTCATTAAGCTGGACAACTGTTTGAATTTCATAATACAATTATCCAGACTTTCATTTCCTATCATGCCCACAATCAAACAAATGAACTTTATTATTATCACTTATCAGTAATAATCACTCATTAGGTATGTCATTTCTATATGACTCCCAGATCACCTGAGTCCATGACTGGTTGGCTCCCACCCACTCCAAATGAATGCCTGGTGAGAGCTGCACCATGTGGTCTTGCCCTTTTAGGACTGTAGACAGAGTCAATCCCTCACTCAGCAAACACCTAGTGGCACTTGTTCTGAACCCGGTCTGTGCTTGGGAGGCAGATTAGTAACATAGACTGTGATCCCAAGAACCCTTGGGTCTAGTGAAGGAGACCTCTGAAGCAATACCTCTAACTTGAAGTGGATCACAAGTTTAATTACAATGGTACAACATGCCATAAAGCAGAAGGGTAT
>NW_023213732.1:0-590 GCF_002007445.2 Ailuropoda melanoleuca
GGAAACTGTGAGCCTCACACACACATATGAAGAATTTGTTATTGTTTAACAATTTCATATATATAAGGACAAATTGCGTGGGGAAATCCAGTCAATGTGCTGTGTAGAGACAGGCTTACCCTCCTGCTACAAATGCAAAGAGACATCGAATCGTGTATAATTATATTAAAAATATTAGTTGAGGAATGAAATAAAGATTAATAAAAGGAAATTTTATTACACAATAATAGAAATATAATAAGTAATAGGAAATTCTCAAGTCCCAGAGAGAAATAAGGAACCCAAAGCCAGGGTGGTAAGAAAGATGAAGAAACTGGGGCAGTCAGTGGAGTATGGACCTGGGACTAGGCCCTTAGGGTCTAGGGGCTGGGGTTTGAATATTCACGTGGGGATGGGGATGGGGTGTCAGGTCCACGAAAGGCAGGGACCTTGTCTTGGCTGGATTGATTCCCTCTAAAACAGAGGCTGAAGCAAGGTTGAAAGAGCTGGAGCCTTACTTGATGTTATTAGCCAAGGTTCTCCAGAGAAACAGAACCAGTAGCATGTGTATTTATACAGAAAGTGATTTATTTTAGGTAATTGGCTCCTGC
>NW_023213733.1:0-205 GCF_002007445.2 Ailuropoda melanoleuca
GGACCATCTTAGCACTATCATCACCCTTCGTGAATAGGGAAACATGAGGGAAAGTGGTCGTGGAAGCCTGAAGAATGTGCCCCATAGTGGTCTCTGAGACCCCACACAGTACAGGGAAATATCAACGAACATCATCTCTCGTGAGTAAGGGAGCATGAATGAAAAGGTTCAGGATTTTCGAGGACTCAGCGCCCTTCTCATTGGT
>NW_023213733.1:570-786 GCF_002007445.2 Ailuropoda melanoleuca
TCTTAGCACTATCATCACCCTTCGTGAATAGGGAAACATGAGGGAAAGTGGTCGCGGAAGCCTGACGAGAGTGCCCCATAGTGGTCTCTGAGACCCCACACAGTGCAGGGAAATATCAACGATCATCATCTCCCGTGAGTAAGGAAGCATGAATGAAAAGGTTCAGGATTTTAGAGGACTCAGCGCCCTTCTCATTGGTAATAAAGCAGAGCGTCC
>NW_023213734.1:0-590 GCF_002007445.2 Ailuropoda melanoleuca
ACTGCTTTGGATTAAGTAGCAGCAGCAAAGCTGAGAGCCAGACATCCTCCGAGGCTGCCAGAATTCAAGGTCGCGCTGGGGGAAGCCTTCCACCCGAAGGGGGCACATTTAAGTCAAAATGAATGAGAATATGGTAAGGAGAAAGAGTCACACTCGTTGTATATTAATAGCTGAACAAGAAAGAGGAAGAGAGGATGGAATTTTTCTCTCCACTCAATGGAAAGTCAATGGATCTCCCCTCTGAGCAAAGAGAACAGCCCATCAATGAATGGATTCAGAGACATCTTGTTCTATTTTACTTCTAATGCATGTCCTTATTTGGAAGTTCTATCAGTTTTTTAGCCCTTCAAATTCACATCCAAATTCTCTCTGTAAATAGGACAATTACTCAGGATTTGACTTCACAAACAGTTCTCTGTATTTGCTCATTTCACTGATGACTCTCCAAAAGTCTATGTGTGAATTAAGAGAGCCCCTCTACCATGTACTTACTAAGCTGCAAAGAAAAGAAGACTATGAAATTTCATCTTGTAACTAATTGAAGTTGAGTAAAAAACTTAAATTTTAGGGGCGCCTGGGTGGCTCGGTCA
>NW_023213735.1:0-590 GCF_002007445.2 Ailuropoda melanoleuca
CATCAACGGTGAATGAGTCAACAAACAGTGGTCTAGCCACACGATGGACTGCTACTCAGCAATAAGGAGGAGCCAATTACTCATGCAGCAACGTGGGTGGATCTCAAGATTATGCTGAGTGAAAGAAGTCAGACCCAATAGACCTCAAGACTGTCTGACTCTATTTAATGTGACAATTAGGAAAAGGTAAAACAATGGGGACAGAGAACAGATTGGTGGTTGCCAGGGGCTGGAGGGAGGGCACTGACTGCAAAGGGGCACAGTGTTGGGCTACTGACCACCTTGTGCTAGGGATTATCTTTTCTTCACATTCCTCTGCGAAAGTGAGAGTCCTCCTTGCCAGCTGAGTGTCGACTGAGCATGGCCCCAAGCCCATCTTTGCTGTTTTGTCAGATCACTGTCAGCACCACTGTCTTTGGAGAAGTAGATGTCAGGACAGGACTAGACCTTCAGGGGGTTCATGGAAGAAACATCTCTCAAGATAAAGGGGTAGGAGTACGAGGACACCAAGAGAGCCTTTGGGCCGCAGTACCTCTCCTGCTTGAGGAGAGAGGAAAGGTAGGATCGCATTGGAAGAGCCTCAGACATCA
>NW_023213736.1:0-590 GCF_002007445.2 Ailuropoda melanoleuca
ATAATCAAGAGTACTGTTCGTTATATTCAGACTCGGGGGTATTGTGCTTATTTCTGCCATCTCAGTGCCTGTCAGAGCTGGTGGAGGCCTGGGGGCACCCAGGGGGCACCCACCATTCCTGGACTATGTCCTTGTCTTCCTGGCTGGGAGTAGTGCAGTAGCCAGTGGCATCAAGCTGTTGATTTACATGCATTTCACTCACCAATAGTTCACCTATACCCAAAACTTTAGGAATAGATGCCAAACAAGCAAAACCAGCTAAAAATGAAATAGAGATAAAAAGAAGAAACTTGAAAAAGTCTGACAAACGGCCCAATAGTCTTAAAGATGGATAAAAACTTAAGCACTACTAAATACTGAGAGTGCATCAGAATCAGTAAGACCTATATGCTTACATCCAGAATTTTTCAACACTAGTTTAAATAGATGCAAATAGGGGAGCCTGGGTAGCGCAGTTGTTAAGCGTCTGCCTTCAGCTCAGGGCGTGATCCCGGTGTTCCGGGATCAAGTCCCACATCGGACTCCTCCACTGGGAGCCTGCTTCTTCCTCTCCCACTCCCCTGCTGTGTTCCCTCTCTCGCTGGCTGTCT
>NW_023213737.1:0-6384 GCF_002007445.2 Ailuropoda melanoleuca
GAACTAGGATGATCGGTAGGGGAAGAAAGGAATAAAGAAAGGGGGGGTAATCAGAAGGGGGAATGAAACACCAGAGACTATGGACTATGAGAAGCAAACTGAGGGCCTCAGAGGGGAGGGGGGGTGGGGGAATGGGATAGACCGGTGATGGGTAGTAAGGAGGGCNAGGGCACGTATTGCATGGTGCACTGGGTGTTACATGCAACTAATGAATCATCGAACTTTACATCGGAAACCGGGGATGTACTGTATGGTGACTAACATAATATAATAAAAAATCATTAAAAAATAAAAATTAAAGCAAGTGCATCCACTGCCCTTAATAAGCAACAAAGTCTGCACTGTGTCTCAGGTTCACGACAGATTACAGTCTTGAACTCTACCAGATTACTCTTTTTCAAAAATAAATACATGGTTATGTTAGACCATTGCCTGAGGGATATGAGATCCATTCTAAATTTTAACTCCAGATCAGGCCTGTCTGTTTAAGAGCTGGATATTTAGATTACCCACAGTCTCCCAAACCCTGGCTCTTCTTTCTATCATATTCTCTACAACCCATCTATCACCGAATCCCATCCATCCAATAGCTCTCAAATCTGGCCCTTCCTCTGCCCTCTTCCTCACCACAGTCAGGGTGCAGGCCCCACCATCCCTGCCCTGGATGACTATGTCAAGCAGCTCCATCAACACTCTCTTCCCACAGCCCCCTCTCTAGTTTATCCTTCTCACGGCCACCAGAATTCACTAATCTAAGCAGCGTTTCCCAGTCTTAAAAATATCCATTGATTCCCTCATTCCTTATAGAATACTGGGGAGAGATCCCATATTATGAATTAAAATCATATGTAATTATTAGTCTCATCTCTCTTTCACCATATGGATCAGACTCTAGGAGGGAAAGGAAGACCCTGTCTCTTTCGTTCACCTATCTCCAGCAGTAAACAGCAAGCCTGGCATACAGTGGGCTCTCCACAGCCACGTGGATTAATGACAAAGGGACTGATTCTCCTTTAGCACCACCAGCACAAGATCAGTATATAAGCACCATCAATGAAGCAAGTAACTTTACGTTGCTTTATCAGAAATAGGAAAGCTCTATGTAACGAAGGCAGGTAACTAGTTAAATAAAATGCAATTAATGCACTGAAAAGACTCCAATTCAGGAAAGCAAGACAGAATAAATCCTAACTTACAACAAAAGCATTAACTTTGGGGTCTTATATCACTAGCCATGTAACATCTATCGCCCTACTCCTGCTTGACCTCCCTCTCTTCACACACGCATGCACATGTGTTAGTGGGGGAAATTTTCCTAAAAATATAACTGGACAAGAGAGATGTTAAATTTCTGGTGATTTTGAAATTTGGGGGAAAAATATCAGAATCTTTTTTGTTGTGGTTCTGGATGCCTGCAAGGGGAAAACGGTAAGTAAAATATCAAAATACTTACTTTTTCTAAGACACTTGATATGATTACTTTGTTGATTTAGAAACATAAAAACTATCTTAGTAATATTGGAAATGTATTCTTATTTTTATAAATCCAGAGACATTAAAGGAAAAAAAATTGAGTAGCGAAGAGAATTTTGATGAAGACCATTATAATTTATGATTTATCATATCTGGGTATGATGGTAGTTTTACTTTCTATCTTGAAATGCATACATCTCTACTTTAGGGCTAATTTTGTTCGTTTGAATGCAAAGCCAGAGATACCCAATTTTTTTTTTAAGATTTTATTTATTTATTTGAGAGTTAGAGGGGGGATGAGCAGGGGGGAGGGGCAGAGGAAGAAGCAGACTCCCCGCTGAACAGGGAGCCCGATGCAGGACTCGATCCCAGGACCCTGGGATCATGACCTGAGCTGAAGGCAGACGCTCAACCGACTGAGCCACCAAGGCCCCCCAAGACAGCTGCTTTTTTAAAAAAACCTACTGTAATCCTATGCTGTACATAAAAACTATTTCTAAGGATGACAATAACAAGCAGGAAAAGCAACATGAGTAAAAGAATCAAATAAGATGTTATCAAAACATGATTTTTTCCCCCAAGTAACCAGATTCAAGAAGTCAATGTGAGATGAAAAGAAAAAACTTCAAGAGTCACAAGATAAACTTTTCTGTTTTCATATCTATATCCTGAGAATAATACCAGGTAATAAAGGATGCAAAGGACAGCAGGCTAAGATCAAGACATTCAGGACCTGACTGTCCTCTCTGCCACTCAAAGCTGTGTGACTTCGGGGAGGTTACTTTTTGAGACAGCTTCCCCAACATTCTGAACAAATTTTGCTAAAGACAGCAGTCCCTTAGTGTTCATGTCTTGAATTTACCTCTCAGGCAGCCTCAAAGGACTTCAATTTTGTGCAATAAAAGGTGGAATGCAGAATGAGTGCAGGATTGAAAGAAGGAGCAAGACCAATGTAAGTTCTTGAGAAAAATAAAACCAATAATTAAAAAATACATTCAGTGCGAGGTAGAGATACATATTACACAGGTACCCAGGGGAGCACGGCGAGGGACTGGAGCTCCAAATCAGCCTGAGTAAAGATCATGGAAGCCCAGAGTTCCTTTTGGGAAACAAAAGCAAGCTTGTGATTCTGGAGATTCAAGCCTGAAGCAATGAGGGGCAGAAAACTAGTAGGTAAAGTAGGCAGAAGTCTGGTTTTAGATGGCCCTTGTGTTCTCACTGAGATCTCCGTGATTGGAATGTCACAGGCAAGTCACCACATATCAGCCCTTGATATCCTTCAGATGCAACCTCTTGGCTCGGATGCTACAGAACTAGAAAAACAAACAACACAAAGCATCCAGGAAACAACCGTGGATACACAGAATAAACTTGGCCCACACCCTCGCACTCTAGCCCTGAAAGGTAGCAGAGGGAAAGTATCTGAGTGTCAAAGGCAAGGCAGCGACACATTCACGGAGGGGTTAGGAGTGAGGTTGAACTTCGGGGGCCAGAAGAAATTCTGCAAGTCTGCCCATCGAGAAAACTGGTTTGATGATGGTACCTCTCCACTTAGAATGTCACACCCAAGCAGAGCATTCCAATAACCACAGAAAGGCCAAAAGTGAGCAGGGAGGACATCTTATCCAACTACCTTCAATTCCAGTTCCTGTGTAGGACTCAACACATAGTGGGCTCCCAAAACGGCAGCACTGAGTGTCGTCGACTAAATCCTGATCCAATTCTGCTCCCAGTTCACAATGTAACTCAAGGTGCGTTAACGTGCCCTTTTTCTGGAACTTTCATTTCTCCTCTGTAAGGTGGAAATGATACTAGCATCTGCCTCTAGGGGTTGTTTCAAGATTAAATGAGATAATGCTTATGAACACACCATATGATATCTAAGATAAATTATCTGAAGGTTGTTTTTATAGTGCTATTTTCAAATAAACACAAATATTACTATTTTAGTGTCTCAAAAGCAGTACAAAATTCCTTGTTAAAGTTCTTCTATTCGTTTAGTAAGTAATCCAAATTGTAAGAATAAGCATCTTTTCTCTATATCATTAAAAGCTATTTTCATTTGGAAAGAAAAAATGCAATCGCTCCCCATAGACATTATTGGTTTTCCTTGGGGAAAAAAAAAAAGGTGTTGCTCACTTTAACTGTGAGCAGTGGGAAGCTAATAAAGTGTCTTACACTGTGGAATATACTTACTTTTTGTTGAACAGTTTTTTTGTGGAAGGTGGGGACAGTCACACAAAAGAAAAGATTTAAACAAAGGAATGATAGCACAGTATTTTAGAAATTTTTAGGAAATAAAATTAGCAGAAGTGTTTATGGGGAACGAAAGAGTAGAATGAAGGAAGGGGTCAAAGACCCATTTCTAGCTTGAGGGACTGGGTATTTGATGGTGCCACCAACTAACATAAATAATACAAATGTATTCACGGTGAGATAATGTATGTTGCCTTTGGCGTACCTATTTGAGGTGCCTGTGGGAAATGTGGAAATGGCCAACTGCCAACTGGATAGAGAGTCTGAAAGGCATGGTATGGAGAGGCAGTTTGGGGTATCATCATATACAGCTGGTTCTTGAAACCATGAAGTGGAGTAGATCACACATTCAAACTATATAAAGTAAGAAAAGCAATAGGTCAAGAGTAAGATTTTAGGAGCACTTATATTTTAGAGTTAGAAGAGCCATGGAAGATGGGCCCATGAAAGGCACAGAGAATAAATTAATAATAGACGGAGCATTAAAGATATTTTGTCTCTGAAGAAAAGTAGTTTCAAGAAGTGCCCAAAAGTAGTAAATTCAGCAAAAAGGTTCGATGAAGGTAATCCTGGGAAGAAAAGTGGCAGGTGTGGCAATATACTCCTGGGATCTTTCCAAACTGCTACATAAAAATACAGCAACATAACGAGGTGACAGTTTACCCAGCAATGCCAAAATACGAGGGGTGAGGGCCAACCACCAAGAGCCACAAAAGCCAAGTATTACCCATCTGTGCCGGTGCAAATGGTGAGAAGCCATGGAGAGACTGGCCCGAGAGAAAAGAACTGCAAAAAACCAGGAGGTACGCCCTGAAAGCCTGGCAGACCAATGTGAGAAGAGTGGCCCAGAAGCTGCAACACGTGTGACTTCTTCCAGGATGGGGACAGGAGGGGGGGGCAGAACACAAGACCTGAGGCAGGATCTACAGAGGCTCAGAGTCCAGACCCTGAGCTTTCACATACAACCCTCCACTGCTCTGCTCAGGACAGAGCCCGCTGAGAAGACACTTGTTAGAACCACATCATGACTGAGCACAAGAGGAAACCAGCATCATGGAAAGAGAAGATCCAAATACAAGCGGTGCAAGAAAAAAGAAAATCTCAGAGAGCAAGCTGCATTTTCTGTGCATTACAGTGAACGACAGGAGAGGGAGCGCTGTGAGCTTCCTTCTAGGTGTTCAGAAGAACTACACTCACACACACGTGATTTCTACAAGAAAACGGAGCTTAAACACCAAAACAACATCCCTACAGGCAACGAAAGTACACGAGAAACACATACTCAAAAAACAGATGAAAACGCTACTGTACTATTTTGAAATGGTCCAGGGGCGCCTGGGTGGCACAGCGGTTAAGCGTCTGCCTTCGGCTCAGGGCGTGATCCCGGCGTTCCGGGATCGAGCCCCACATCAGGCTCCTCTGCTATGAGCCTGNCGATTTCTACAAGAAAACGGAGCTTAAACACCAAAACAACATCCCTACAGGCAACGAAAAGTACACGAGAAACACATACTCAAAAAACAGATGAAAACGCTACTGTACTATTTTGAAATGGTCTAAAAGACATGAAGGAACACAAATCAACATTAGAAAACCTAAGGTATGAGATGACAGAACTCAAGAAAGTAGCTGCATGACCTGACAACGTGTACATGGTGCAATCGCAGACACATGGGATGAGTAACAGGATAGCAAAAGGAAAAAAAAAATTTAGCCTGCTTCAGTAATCGTGAAGGACAGTATCAGTATTACCATTTTATGTGTCATCTTGGATGCAGCAAAAGTGTGGTTATGGAATGTTCTAATTATATCCTCCTGTTTATCCTTGGGAACCAGAATTCTTAGTTATGGACAAAAGTATCTACTGATATAACAGTAAAGAACCTTACAGGCCTGAATTTGAATCGGAAACGCTGGTATGAACTCGTGAGGTACCTGCCTCTTATCTATCTAACCACATACATGTATACATATATTTTTGAGTATAAATATTTACTTACTACCTAGAAACAATGACCAGTTGTAACAAGTACCCCTAGTGNACTACCTAGAAACAATGACCAGTTGTAACAAGTACCCCTAGTGCCCAGATTATGGACATGAAATACCATTTCCCAGGAAGCCAGGGCTCCTTGGAAAAGGACTGCAAGTGTGGGACAAGAACACACAAGATAAGCTACAACATTTTGATACACGAGGCTGCAAGGATGCTATCGAAGACAAGTAGCGTCATGTTAAAAGGATTCAGAAGCCAGACTGAAAAGGCTGCCACTGGCCAACGATGGGACAATCTGAGTTCTAATACGGGTAAATATTGTAACGGAGGAAACCTATCAAATATGTTTAAATCTACGAGTTCAAAATGACATTAAAAAGATAACACCTATGGATGATAAGGAACCAATTCATTGTCTTGAAAACTGGGTGTATAAAATGAAAGAGCATTTTACCTTCAAGGGTTTACCTTCCTTTCCCTGTCTGAACTGTGCCACTAAGTAACTAAATAGGGAATGAGTGAAAGGCTTCCCTGGTAAAATTATTCTAACAAAAGAATGAAATAAAAACCTCACAACTCCAAGGGATTAATGCATCTATACAATAAGTATCAACATCAAAACTTTTTTGCTAATATCAAAAAAGTGAAAACTAGACATT
>NW_023213738.1:0-590 GCF_002007445.2 Ailuropoda melanoleuca
TTCTAGTTATAGAATAAGTCACAGAGATAAAAAGTACAGCATAGGGAATATAGTCAATAATAGTGTAATAACAGTGTTTGGTAACATATGGTGACTATACTTATCATGGTGAGGACCAAGTAATGTATAGAATTGTTGGATCAATATGTTTGATGCTTAAAAAATATGTTGCATACCTGAAACTAATATAACTTTGTATGTTAGCTATACTGCAATAAAACGTTTATATAATGCAATAATATATATATATACTGCTCTGTGAAAGATGCTGTCAAGAGGAGAAGATAAGCCACGGAATGGGAAAGAATATTTGCAAAATACATATCTGATTAAGGACTGTTCTTCCAAAATATACAATGAATTCTTAAAATTGAACAATAAAAAAACAGTTTGATTTAAAAATGGCTAAAGACCATAAAAGACACCTGAACAAAGAATATATGCACATTGCAAATAAGTACATGAAAAAATGTCCCATGTCATATGTCATCAGGGAAACGCAATTAAAACGAGAAGATACCACTGCACAACTATTACAATAGCCAAAATCATATGATAAGACCCAGCAGTTGTTCTCCTTGGTATTCACT
>NW_023213739.1:0-590 GCF_002007445.2 Ailuropoda melanoleuca
GGGATCAATGCTCAGAGACAAAGACCCTTTGCTCTTCTTTGCTTTTATTGGTCCTTCAGGATAATCACAAATGCTTATCACTGTTTCTCAAGCACAGTATGTTGACTTACTGAAAACTGGGAGGATCTGTTCTTAGGAAAGATACGGTATGCTAATTTGGGAGTGTTCTATGAGTTCTGCTACACATAGCCTAAGGAACAATGCCTACATCTCTTAGATCCCAAAGTGACTGCTGGGGCTAGGAGAGCTTCGGGAAGGCAACTCCCCACAGCATACCAAACGCAGAGTAGTCAAGCAGGCCTCGGCATTCCAAAGGCCTACACCTTTCTCTGAAACCTTCATTTTAGCAAACCAGGTATTAATGGCTGATTTTATCCTCTATGTTAAGCTCAACAGTATGCTCAGGAGAGGTCTTTCTTCCCGGTTCCTGTCTTTTCCATCCTGTCCCTCAACCATCTCCTATAGGTAACCAATCTCATTACTCTCCGCTTTATTCTCCTTGTACTTTATTTAGCACGTATTAGTCAATACGTGCAAAATGTCTTATTTCCTCTACTTACACAAAAAGTGAATTATTTCTATGTTATTGT
>NW_023213740.1:0-590 GCF_002007445.2 Ailuropoda melanoleuca
TTTTTTTTTTGCATTCTCAAGATTTCTTAGGTAGATATCTCTGTGTAAATGACTACAAAATTTACAGTTTTTATAGGAAGTCAGTACTTGGCATAGTAATCAAAAACAAATGAGAAAAAGCTTCTACTTGTTTTTCCATTGACCTCTCCAATATATCTTCCAACATTCATAATAGTGTTGGCTTTATCAGAGCTTTAAAATATCCTAATTAGAAGTTCAGTGATGAAATCTGTCTTTAATCCTACATGTTGAATCCTTGATCTGTTATCTACTACCATCCCAAGGTAAGCAGATGGCATTCTAGGCAATCTACAAATTAATTATTTTAGGTTATGTCCTTATGCTACCACAGTTTTATTCCTAATAAATGGGCTAAATCATTGTGGTCAGAAATACTCTCTTTGATAGCCTAGAAGAAATACTCTCTTTGATAGCCTAGAAGAAATACTCTCTTTGATAGCCTGAGTCTAAGCAGGCCAGTGGTCTCCCTTGCTTTGCCACTCAGGCTACATGTAATAACCCCAGTTATTACAATGAAATTGGCTCAAGACAAGAAGAAACATCTTCAAGGTTAATCACAGTGAGGGAAA
>NW_023213741.1:0-590 GCF_002007445.2 Ailuropoda melanoleuca
ATCTCCACCTTGGAGACCAGCTTGCTCTGTCCTGCCCTGGGCAGCACACCCCGAAAAGAGAAAGGCTTGTATGGTCAAACCAAGACATGTGTCCCCTTCTCACTTGCTTAGGTGCAGAGGGATTTCGTGTGTCTGTTTCTCCAGAGGTTCATGTGTGTGCCTGTGTCCCTGTGAATCTGTCTGTTGTGGGAGGTACCTGCCCTTCTCACCTGGCTCTTCTCTGCAGCTGTGAGATAGGGAGATGCGGTCATGGGACCGCCATCTCCACTGGCTCCTTGCTTGACCCTGAATGATGGGAGAGTCTCAACCCAGGCTGAGGACTGAGGAACCTTTCATCACTGGAGGAGAATAATTAGGGTTAGGCGATGTTGCTCTCCCAGGTCTAGCAAGGATGATTGGGAGCAAATAAATAGATCTTCGTTCCCTGGAGATTGAGTCTTTCTAAGGGATCCAGGCAGCAATAGTGCCAAGGTTGGGTGTCCCTAGGGTGGATTTCCCATAGCTCTGCTAGGGGCCACATCTTACAGGTTTGTTTATCATATTCTGTCCAGAAACAAAAAATAGGAATGAGGGAAACTGGAATCTTATTC
>NW_023213742.1:0-590 GCF_002007445.2 Ailuropoda melanoleuca
GTCTGTATCTTTGGGATAAATACCCAGTAGTGCAATTGCTGGGTCATAGGGTAGCTCTATTTTTAACTTTTGAGGAAATTCCACACCGTTTTCCAAAGTGGCTGTACCAACTTTGCATTCCCGCCAACAGTTCCAGAAATGAACCCTCGGATCTATGGTCAACAAATCTTTGACAAAGCAGGGGAAAAAATCCAGTGGAAAAAAGACAGTCTCTTCAATAAATGGTCCTGGGAAAATTGGACAGCTATATGCAAAAGAAAGAAACTTGACCACTCTCTCACACCATACAGAAAGATAAACTCCAAATGGATGAAAGACCTCGATGTGAGATGGGAGTCCATCAAAATCATCGAGGAGAACATAGGCTGTTACCTCTTTGACATTGGCCACAACAACTTCTTTCATCACACATCTCCAAAGACAAAAGAAACAAAAGAAAAAATGAACTTGTGGGACTTCATAAAGATAAAAATTTTCTGCACAGCAAAGGAAAAACTCATCAAAACAAAGAGGCAACCGACAGAATGGGAGAAGATATTTGCAAATGACACTACAGATAAAAGGCTGGTATCCAAGATCTATAAAGAACT
>NW_023213744.1:0-590 GCF_002007445.2 Ailuropoda melanoleuca
AAGAAGAAAGCAAAATATCACATATCATTTCTTCACCCAGAAATAACAGTAGTTAATTTGGTTTATGACTTTTTAATTCTTTGCCTTCCTCTGTTGTTTTGAGATTCTTACATTGTGCATAAAAACAACAGGAGTTGTTAAGAAAGTCGATTGGTCATCAGATTGATCAGATTCATGCTCCCTCAGACTTCTGGTCTTTTGAACACGTGAGGATGTCCTGTGTCGGCCTTAAAAGGCCATAGATACACCAGTAAACCAGTAATCTGCTCAGCTCCCTTAACTGTCTTGTATAGAACTAATAAACAAGATCTAATGGTCTTCTGTAGAACATAGATTACAAGCACACTAAATAGGATGATTATTACAATAAGAACCAGTATTTGTTGGCAGCTTACTACACGTCCTCTTGCTGAAATTCTCCCAAAGATCAATGAGATAGGAGAACATATTTCATCGGAATTAACCAGGTATAGACAGATGAAAGAGCTTTTACGAAGTAACATAGCTGGTAAGCAGCAAGTCTGGGATTTGAATGTAGGTTGTCTGATTCCAGAGTCCATACCCAAGAAAAACTGTAAAACTGCTTGTTA
>NW_023213745.1:0-1660 GCF_002007445.2 Ailuropoda melanoleuca
CAAGTGGATATGACAATTATAAATATATATGCCCCCAACAGGGGAGCAGCAAGATACACAAGCCAATTCTTGTGGGGATGTACTGTATCGTGACTAACATAATGTAATAAAAAAAAAACAAAAAAAAGAGTGATTTATAGTTTCTAGAATATAGATCCTTTACGTCTCTGGTTAAGTTAATAACAAGGTAACGTATGGTTTTTGGTGCTATTGTAAATGGGATGGATTCCCTGATTCTCTTTCTTCAGTCTCATTATTCGTGTATAGAAATGCAACTGATTTCTGAGCATTGATTTTGTATCCCGCCACATTACTGAATTGCTCTATAACTTCTAATAGTTTGGTAGTGGATTATTTTGGGTTTTCAATATAGAGTATCATGTCATCTGCTAAGAGAGACAGTTTGACTTCTTCTTTGCCAATTTGGATACCTTTGATCCCTTTTTGTTGTCTGATTGCTGTTGCAAGGACTTCTAGTACTATGTTGAATAATAGTGGCAGGAGTGGGCATCCTTGTCGTGTTCCTGATCTTAAGGGAAAGGCTTCCAGCTGTTCCCCATTGAGAATGATATTTGCTGTAGGCTTTTCATAGATGGTTTTGATGAGATTGAGGAATGTACCCTCTATCCTTACACTCTGAAGGGTTTTAATCAGGAAAGGATGCTGTATTTTGTTAAATGCTTTTTCTGCATCTATTGAGAGAATCATGATTTTTGGCTTTTTCCTTCTGGATAAAATCTAAGACACTGATCGATTTGCAAATGTTGAACTACACTTGCATCCCAGGTATGAATCCCACTTGGTCATAATGGATAATCCTTTTAATGTACTGTTGGACTCTATCAGCCAGGATCTTGTTGAGGATTTTGGCATCCATATTCATTAGGGAAATCGGTCTGTAATTCTCCTTTTAGGTGGGGTCTTTGCCTGGTTACAGGATCAAGGTAATATTGGCCTCATAGAATGAGTTTGGTAGCTTTCCTTCTGTTTCTATTTTTTTGAAATAGCTTTAGGAGAATAGGTATTATTTCTTCTTTGAATGTTTGGTAGAATTCCCAAGGAAAACCATCCGGGCCTGGAGTTTTGTTTTTTGGAAGGTTGTTTATCACTGACTCAATCTCTTCATAATTAATTGGCCTGTTTAAAGAATCAATTTCTTCCTGTTTCAGTCTTGATAGCTTATAGGTTTCCAAGAAGGCCTCCATCTCTTCCAGATTGCTTAATTTATTGGCATAAAACTGTTGATAAAAGTTTCTAATAATCCTTCCAATTTCATTGGTGTTGGTCATGACCTCTCCTTTTTCATTCATAATTTTATTAATTTGGGTCCTTTCTCTATTCTTCTGGATAAGTCTTGCCAGTGGTCTGTCAATTTTATTGATTCTCTCAAAGAACCAGCTTCTAGTCCTGTTGATATGCTCTACTGTAGTTCTCGTTTCTAATTCATTGATTTCTGCTCTAATCTTGGTCAACTGCTTCCTCGTGAGTGGATTAGGCCTGTCCCTCTGTTGCTGTTCCAGCTTCTTGAGGTGAGAATATAAAAGCTGCATTTTAGATTTTTCTATTCTTTTGAGTGAGGCTTGGATGGCTATGTATTTTCCCCTTAGGACTGCCTTTACAGTATCCCATAGGTTTTGGACCATTGTGTTTTCATTCTCGT
>NW_023213745.1:1675-1851 GCF_002007445.2 Ailuropoda melanoleuca
TAAATTGTTTTTTGATTTCCTGGTTTATTGAGTCATTCCTGAGCAGGATGGTTCTTAGTCTCCAAGTGTTTGAGTTTCTTCCCAATTTTTCCTTGTGTTTGAGTCCCAATTTCAGAGCTTTGTGGTCTGAGAATATGCAGGGGATAATTTCAATCTTTTGGTATTGGCTGAGACCT
>NW_023213746.1:0-590 GCF_002007445.2 Ailuropoda melanoleuca
ACCTTGCCTATTCCAGTTTCCCCAAAGCTGCAGTGAGCTCGCTTTTTATTCAGGTCTGCATTCTTGTCATGCCCCTCAGCTTCACAGAAGAATCTTAGCTCTGCTCCTAGACTTCCTGTTAAGGCAAGTGGATTTGTATTTGTCTAGCTAGTCCAGACTTGTCCCCAAGGGAGGAAAGACAAGCTCCCTGCCACTTAGTATTTGTCAAAGTCTTGTTTGAAAGAAGCAATATTTAGCGAGGAGTGCTTAAAGGATATGTAGGGCATACGTGATATTAGTTTTAAATGTACTCTTGGATCAAGTCAGATTAACAAAAGAACAACATCCTTATATCCTGTTCTGTTGACATACCAACAGACTTTTACTGAATTGTTAGTTGGTGTAATATTAGCAGGTGTTGTCATGACCAGCTCAGGCTGTCCCCTGGAGCTGCTACAGATCCCCGGGCCCCATCACCTCATGTTTTCCCTTCTCAGTGAAAGCACATGGGCTCCATGGTCTATGACTGTCACCTGTCCATAAATGAAATATTCCTCAAGTTTCTCTTCTCCTTCCAGAAAGACAGTCCGTACATCTGCGAAGAGGAAAGG
>NW_023213747.1:0-590 GCF_002007445.2 Ailuropoda melanoleuca
AGAAGGAAGACAGACAGAGACACATAGAAATATTGATTAGCTGATTGGTGATGATGTTGCTAAACCAAATTATGGAAGTTGAAAATAGAGCAGAAATGGGGATTGAGACATGCCCGGCCCCAGATATCTGTACCTGGACATATCCAGTAGACAGAACATAGCTTAGCATTCAGGCAAGAGATCAAGGCTGGAGATATTTGTTCGTTCATTCATTCCTGATTATTATTGAATGCTAACTCTGCCTCAGGCATTGTAATAGGCAGCATGTGAGGGAAGGGAATACAAAGATGAAAAGACATGGATTATTTATTCAAGAAATATATAATCCATCCAGGGGGAATGACACGTAAGCAAGCAGTATGCTTTAATTATTAAGAGATTTATAATAGGGGCACCTGGGTGGCTCAGTCAGTTAAATGTCTGCCTTTGGCTCAGATCATGATCCCAGAGCCCCAGGATCCAGCCAGGTGTTGGGTGTCAGGCTCCCCGCTCAGCAGGGAATCTTCTTCTCCTTCGGCCCCTCCCCCCACTCATGCTCACTCTCTTTCTCTCTCGCTCTCTCAAATAAGTAAATACAAACTTAAAAAAAA
>NW_023213748.1:0-355 GCF_002007445.2 Ailuropoda melanoleuca
GTCTCTGTTAAATAAATAAATAAAATCTTAAAAAAAAAAAAGATTTGTAAAGTACCTGAATATTGGCAAAGAACTTGCATGTATATTTTATCTCTTGATTCTTACCATAATATGTGGAAATATTTTACTTTTGCTTTCTAAGATTAGAAAATAGACACCCAGGGTGCCTGGGTGGTGCAGTTCTTAAGCGTCTGCCTTTGGCTCAGGGCGTGATCCAGGCGCTCTGGGATCCAGCCCCACATCAGGCTCCTCCGCTAGGAACCTGCTTCTTCCTCTCCCCCTCCCCCTGCTTGTGTTCCATCTCTTGCTGGCTGTCTCTCTGTCAAATAAATAAATAAAATCTTTAAAAAGAAAA
>NW_023213748.1:418-1105 GCF_002007445.2 Ailuropoda melanoleuca
TTTCTTAGCTAGTAGGAACAGGTTGCACAAGATTCAAGCCCACGTGTTTGAATCCCAAAGCCCATTGTTCCAATCAAAAGCTCCAAGTCCAGGAATAAGTTGTTCTGAGGGCTGAAGGGAAAGGATGATCTCACGTGGATGAAGACAGTTATAACTTACAGAATTGGTTTGACTTTCCCGTGATGACTGTTTTTGTTATTCTCTTCTATCCTCATTATCTTACATACAGAACCTACCTTTTTTCAAGGGGAATTTTTTTGTGTGTGGAATTATGAACAGCAAAGTTGGTGAATATAGGCAAAGACAGCAGCCTATCCTGAAACTTGTCTTGAGCAAGGGAAAAGCATAATAATCATGGTGATCTCAAAAATTAGGAGGGGTGTAGCCAGAAGAATCCCTGGGGTTTCTGAAAAAGAAGAAAGAGAACAGAGAGGAACAAGAACAGNAAAGAACAGACATGAAAGGTGTCGTCAGGGCTTAGCTGGTTAGAAGCCTGCCCTGTGTCTGCTACTGGGGATGTTACTATGGCAGTGAGGTCCTTGGGAACAGGCTTCTGCAGCCAAACTCCTTGCCCATCCCCAGCAGCCACCCTACAAAGCCGACTCCTGTCTTGGAGAGATCTTGTGGAAACTATTAAGATAATGCAGTTCCTTCCCCCTTCTAATTACCCCCCCTTTCTTTATCCCT
>NW_023213749.1:0-590 GCF_002007445.2 Ailuropoda melanoleuca
TTAGGTCTCTGGTTCTTAATCCTCTTTCCTATACTTTGAGCACAACTGAAGAATAAAATAATGCTACATATTGTGTAGGCCTATAGTTTGGAAAATCTGTACTTGTAATTTTTAACTTCTGACAGTTACTGGTTTAGATGATCCCTGAGGGCCCTTTCCTCCTTTTAAAATTTGCAATGCTTTGATTCCTATGTTCTCTTAGGGTAAGGAATATAGACTTGTGTGTGTGTTTATTTTTTTTTTAAGATTTTATTTTAAAATAATCTACACCTGGCATGGGGCTCAAACTTAGAACCCCAAGATTAAGAGCTGCGTGGTCTACTTATTGAGCCAACCAGGTACCCCTTGTGTGTGTTCATTTAAATGATTGTGTGCCTGAAGGTACACACTTTAGTGAAAAAGATACTAAGGCATAGCATAAGAGAAAAAGGAAAAACGAGGTTTCAGTAAGGTGAAGTGACATAGGAAAATAAAATTGGTCTTGCACTGGAGTATAAGACCTATATCCTTGCTTCAGCACTCATACTTTCTGACTTTGTCAGCTTACCTCTCTGACTTTGCCAGCTTACCTCTCTGGGCCTCACTTTTCC
>NW_023213750.1:0-590 GCF_002007445.2 Ailuropoda melanoleuca
AGTTGTCCACATTCAACTGGTGTCTGCATATCCTGCAGAACTATCAGAAACCCAGACCCAGTTCATCTCTCTCTCTGTCTACTGATTATAGAGAAGCCTCTGTGAAGCCATAAGTATGGCTAGAATGGAGAAGACCATCTAACAGGCCTGGGGAATATGGACATTTGGACCACTTCTTCATGTAACTTACAGGTACCTTCAAGGCCTGCTGAGGTTACATCATAGATGTACCATCTCATTTGATGATGCTGTGGCTGTGAAGTCCTAACTTATGGTTTGGTAGGTAATACAACACCCAATTCATGAAAGGCAACTCTGCTCTTATGGGAACTTGGTGGCCCATGGTTAAGTGTACAATCCCTCTTAAGGCTTAGGAGCAAACCAATAGGTGTTTTTCAAATGGAGAGTAATTATCTGCAGTGATAACATGGCTTAGCTCTAAACCCAAGGGCCTGTGCTGTGATTTACCTACAGAGACCTGCCTAAGTCTCCAAAAAGTGTCCTTATCTCTCACTGTGACTTCAACTGCAATTGGTTTTGGTAGATCATGTGACCCAAGTAGTAGAGCAACTTGTACACCTGCCTACACC
>NW_023213751.1:0-590 GCF_002007445.2 Ailuropoda melanoleuca
TTCTCTGTAACATTACTTATAAAGGTGAAAAATTGGAAAAGCTTAAATGTTCATTAATGAGAGGACAGATACAATAGAATACCCTGAAGCCATTACAAACGGGGGTGGATAAATGATGTTATTAACGTCCAGCCAGGAAACATGTCCACAATGTAGTTTTAACAGAGAAAAAAAAATTGTTACATATAATATTTAAAAAAAAAACACGGGGGGTACTTCTCTCTGGATTATCGGATTAAGAGTGAGCTTAGTTTTTTCTGTATCATTTTTAACACTCTCTGAACTTTTATCAAAGAATATTCTTTGTAAACAAGAAAAAAAACTGCAAGAAACAGAAAAAAGACATGTGTCTGCAATTGTTTTTAATGCTTGGTCACCTGCCAAACCGATTTAAAATGGCACGATCATAAAATCTGTAGATATCTTTATTAGCTCTTTGCAAATCTGACTGCAAATATCTTATTTATCTATTTAATTCCTCTCACCTAATTAACTTCATTTGTTTCGATCATCAATTTTATCCTAAGTACGTCCCACTTAAAAGGTGACGCTTCCCTCAAGTGAGTATCCTACTTATCAACCATCCTCAG
>NW_023213752.1:0-590 GCF_002007445.2 Ailuropoda melanoleuca
AGTGGTAAAGACATTGTAAGGTTTGTATTCAAGAACACTCGCTGAGCCAAGAGCCCTTTGTCATATTGCCAATTGGTTCAATAATATTTATTGCACTGACAAGTTAGGCCTATATTTATCACTTTGCTTAAATATATTATCAGACAGCACAACCAAGCCTAAAAAATGGTGCTTGGGTCACCTGAAAACAGATGACAGAATTAAAAAATTGAATATAGCCCTGATGGGAGCAAAAAAAACAAAAAACAAAAAAACAAAAAACAAAAAACAAAAACCATAATGCTGTCTCCTGTATTTGGAGCAGTTTAAATATACTAGACGTGACATTGTTCATGAGCTTGGAATTTTTTTCCCCACATTCTAAAGAAATCATATTTCAATTTTGTTTTATGGCAGTGTTTTGGCTTATTTACAAACAGAAGACCTTGTATTAAATGTGATCTTCTCTTTGGACTGGAGCATGTATTAATTTCTTATAAACTTGAGATATTTTTTCTTATTAAATTTTCAAGTTTTCACATTTCACCGTTTTTTTTTTCCAGGCTAAACAAATATGCCCCCAAATAATGGTATGATTCCCCTGTAGGTAA
>NW_023213753.1:0-590 GCF_002007445.2 Ailuropoda melanoleuca
TATAAATATATTTGATTATATAGTTTTATTTATCTATTATAAATTATATATAAATTATTTATGAATATATAAATTTATTAAATATTATTATTAAATAAAAATACTGATTATCAGTGACCAGCATAGTAACAAGCATAAGTCCTCAACATATGATGACGATGATAACTTGGACTATAGAATGCGTTAAATCATTAAAATGGATATTCAAAGGGGATATTTCTAACATTACTGTTATGCTTACTTGTAAATTGATAGTATTTTTAAATTAAATTTTGTATGATTAGAAAAATAATGTTTTCTTCTATCTATTATTGTTGCTTTATTTAAGGATTATATTAATGACCATTACACTACAATTAGACTTTGAGGAACACATAGAATACGTTGGCATCATATGGCAAGTGAGTTACATACTTTATCTTAATTAATTCCCACAAGAACATGAACAGGTAGATCATTCTACACAGGACGTAAGTGAAGTTCACAAAGGTTAACGTCCTTTTCAAAGATGACCCATCTCTCAGGAGTTAGAACTCAGTATTGAACTCGGTATTGAACTAGTCTTGAACTCAGGTTCTTCTGATTCAAGA
>NW_023213754.1:0-590 GCF_002007445.2 Ailuropoda melanoleuca
AAAAAAAAAAAGAAAAAAGAAAAAAATTAATGCAGAAGGAAATGCATGGAGGTTAAAACATGTGGTCTTTTATTGTCACTTCACAAGTATTATGAGGTCACATAACCAAAATAACCAAAATGAATAGTATATGTTGACTAGTTGAGCTATTTTGGGAAATTGAAATGATGCGAACTCTCAGAAGAGCTACATATTTTTAGGAAGTGAAACATCTCAAATTGTCTCCTTGATCACTCTGTCTCTCTCAAGCAGACTGATGTGACAGAGATGAGTGCATTTAGTTACATTTGAACTGTATTGTGACTCATTGACTCAAAGGTTTAAAGAGATAAAAGTGGCTTTAGAAAATGTACACCACTTATAAAGCAAGAAACAACTCCATGTTCTCATCCTTCTGTGTCAATCTGTTCCTCCCTTCCTAATGATAAGTTATCTGAAAGGTATTGCTTACATTGTACTGCTGAATTCTACCTCTGCAAAAAAGAATCTCTGATGCCTTTCTAGGGGTCAGTTTGACTCTGATAACGGGTCACATGAGATGGAGAAATACAAGCAAGGGAAGTAGGTTAGCAGCAATATTGAGCTTGATA
>NW_023213755.1:0-590 GCF_002007445.2 Ailuropoda melanoleuca
CATTGCACTTGGGCCCGCTGATCCTGTTAGGTGCTCACGGGAACAGAACAAGGAGACTGGAGGGGAAGAGAGAAGGGACTTGCTCATTCCTGCTTTGCTTTTTGTTTATATTTTTCCTATTCTACGGCCTTCATCTTAGTGGGAGCTATCGGTCCCAGTTCCTGCAGTTTTTCCTGCACAACCAGAGACCCCTCGGAGATCCCTGCACCAGATGGCCCCTCCTCAGTGGCCTAGGCTTCAGCTCTATGTGTATCCCCTTCTCCAAGCTTCTAGATTCGTAATCACCCCAACCTCTTCCTTCTGTCCCCTTAGCTACTTTCTGTAGCCAAGACTTCTGTGATACTTTAGTGTTCCCTTTTGTGTATTTTCAGCATTCCAGCACCTGTTTAACTACATCCTTATTAAATTCTATTTAAATGAGGAAAGATGTACTGCGCTTGCCTGAAATTGATGACAAATAACTGTACGTCAAAGTTCAAAATGCGTTATCAACATGTTTCTATAACAGGTTTACCGTGGGCAAAGGAACCTTGATTTGCTTGTCTAGTGTCCTTTATGCAAAACTCAGGTTGTTTTTAAGAATCTTAAGA
>NW_023213756.1:0-590 GCF_002007445.2 Ailuropoda melanoleuca
AAAAAAAGGATTATTTATTCCTGGGCTGCAGGCGTGATTCAACATCCACAAATCAACCAACGTGATACATACACCACATTAACGAAAGAAAGGAGAAGCAACATATGAGCCTCTCAATAGAGGCAGGAAAAGCATTTGACAAAATGCAGCACCCTTTCTTGATAAAACTCTCCACAACGGAGGGATAGAGGGAACATACCTCAATATCATAAAGGACCCAGAGCAAATATCACCCTCAACAGGGAAAACCTGAGAGCTGTTCCCCGAAGGTCAGGAACACGACAAGGACGCCCACTCTCACCACTGCTGTTCCGCATGGTACTAGAAGTCCTGGCCTCAGCAATCAGACAACAAAAAGAAATGAAAGGCATCCAAATCGGCAAAGAAAAAGTCAAACTTCCACTCATTGCAGACGACATTGATACTCTATGTGGAAAACCCAGAAGGCTCCACCCCAAAATTGCCAGAACTCAGACAGGAATTCAGCAAAGCCACAGGATATAAAATCAATGCACAGAAATCAGTTGCATTTCTATACACTAATAACGAGGCAGAAGAAAGAGAAATCAAGGACTCGATCCCATTTACAA
>NW_023213757.1:0-1836 GCF_002007445.2 Ailuropoda melanoleuca
AAAAGGTGCCCCAGGACTCTTACACAGCCATGATGCCCAGGACAAGGGGGTCCACCCACCTCCTGCACCCTAAACAACATCAGGTATGGGAGCCATACGAGGAATCCACCTGCACACGAACCCTGAAACCAGACCTTCCTTGATAACAGGTGAGCACAAACATTTACTCCTCTTCCCTGAGGTGCTCATCTGAGAAAGCTGAGCAGAGATGATGCCCAGGGCCCAAATCTCCCTCTGAAAAAAATCCTGGGAAACAGACATCCAATCAGACCACCCTCCCAGGCTTTGACCCATTCAGTGAGTCCTAAGACCAAGAGACATCTTTCCACTCCAGTTCAATCCTTCTCACAGGGAAGCAAACTCCAGCCTCACAAATGTGCTCATCACTAGCTCTCGAATTCCCTGGGTTGTTCTTACACTGGCCTAAACAGGGGTCCCTTGCAGACCACTCTGCAAATGCCCTAGGTTTGCAAGCCACTTTGAAGCTGGCCTTAGAAAGGCAGAAACTGACCTGATTAGGCAGACCAGCCAAGTGACTCGATGTTCTGCAATCTTGGACAACATCTTCCCTGAACGCCAACGCTTACGAGTCCAAGCATCCAACCTTCGCTCTCTGGGCACTGAGCACCATCTCAGCATGAGCACTGCTCTTTCGATTCATCGTCCTCCCAGGCCTTCCAATCAGAACCAAGCTCCAGTCAACACTTTATTTTCCCTTCAGAAAGAGAGGTCAAATGATGGAATAAAACACTCCCTGTGTACAGCACACTTTTATCCACATAGAATTCCTTGGTCTTTCACATTTGGGGAGCCCTACAAGACCCACACCAATGAGAGATACCACAAGGTCAATCATCACGTTTATATTTGACCTTGTGTTGTTCCTTTCGATAATTTTATCTCAAAGTCAATGTCTCTCNGAAGGTCAATCATCATGTTTATATTTGACCTTGTGTTGTTCCTTTCGATAATTTTATCTCAAAGTCAATGTCTCTCTTGCTTTGTAAAATAATAATAATTAATAATCATTATAATGATGATGATGATATGGTCACTGAAGGATTTGGATCTCCCTTGCCAGATGACATGACTCTGGTCCAGATAAGGATGAAGACACAACCTCAGCCCATGAAGAAAAGCCCACCCCCTCAGGGATCCTGACATGCCTCACGAGTGAAGAGTTCCGATGCTACACGGAGTTGTCTGAGTCCAAACGATACAGGCAACCTCCAGCATTCATTCTGTTTTCTTCATCAATTCCACAGTTCAAATTGCAAGTGATTCACTGGGTCAAGCTCCTGGAGCCCTAGATGGGCCTCCAGGTAAGCACCTCCACCTCAGGGGGGGTAAACATGAACACCCTCAAAGAATTCTTTTCATATTTCACAAGACTGTTTTCCCATTGTTTAATTAAACTAGAAAAAAAANTTAAACTGGAAAAAAAACGCACAGATAGCCCCTTCTCCTAGCATGTCCAATTCACTTCACTGATCAAAATAAGAGCAGGAAATAAAAGAGTAACAGATTTTCTGAGGACCCATCATGTCCATCACCTCACATTTGAATCTTCACACACATGCAAGGAAAGAAGCACGAGAAAACATCTCAGCCTGGCAACTCTGACAGTCTGAATTGGAGTGACAGGGACAGACAATGAGGCTGTGTGTGCTGGCTGAAGCTGGTGACCCAGACGCAGGGGCTCGGCCAGCTCTCCATCTGTGCCTCACCTGTCCTTAGCCAGGAACAAGTTCACAGCCCTCACCTTTCACAACAGTCACACAGGAGACCCAGAGCCACCCTGGGAGCCCTCCCTGCCCACAACCTGCTGCAGAAGGC
>NW_023213758.1:0-590 GCF_002007445.2 Ailuropoda melanoleuca
CAGTTGACACTAGGATAGGTAAGCAGGTGAAGACAAACAACTGGTAAGTGATAGACACTAAAGTAGCTCACCAATCTTGATATCACCTTCCACACACCCTCCATGTGCCCAGCTCCCTTGTCTTGGTGTCTATATAACTAAAAACCAGCATAGATCTCTCACCATCTGGGACTGTCTCAAGTTTTTCGTTGCCCACATTCATTTTCTGAAAACAAAAATGTTGCTTAGGCTCCAAGAATTAAGGGACTAAAACATACACAAATGAATGTGTGTGGTCATCCCCCAAAAAGGTATATCCATGTCCCATTCCCAAGAACCTGTAAATGGTACTTTATTTGGAAAAAGAGTCTTTGCAGTTGTAAGTAGGTCAATCATTTTGAGAAGAGGAGATCATCCTGCATTATCAAGTTGTCCCTAAATCCAAAGACAAGTGTCCTCATAAAAGACACACAGAGGAGTAGACAGAGATGAGGAGGAGGGATGTAGCCATGGGGGCAGGGTGTGGAATGATGAGGCCACAAGCCAAGGAACCCCTGAAGCCACGAGAAGCTGCAAGAGGCAAAGAACAGAATCTCCCCGAGAACCTTGGG
>NW_023213759.1:0-4254 GCF_002007445.2 Ailuropoda melanoleuca
TGAGAATTAGGTTTGTCAGAAAGCTAGGAATCAGAGGTTGAAGAACAAAAAGAATGATCTGCAATATTCATTGAAGGACACAGGAGGGGGGAAGGGAAGCACGGGGCAGAGAAAAGCATCTGAAATGATAGATAAGATATGGATAGAATAATAGCATTTTTTTACTCTTAAAAGTGAAGGCAAGCTATTAGAAACGAAAGGTAAATTTTCTAGTCCTTTCTACTCATCTATAGTCAAAAGATGTAGTAAGAAATGCATATGTCCTCTGTCACAGTTATCAGAGAGAACCAACCCCCACACGTTAAATCTGAATGAAGAGGGAATGCTGCCTCTGTGAGTAGATGGGGAGGGGCAAAAAAGAAAAGAAGGTCAGTGGCGCGCAGAACCTGGAAACTTGCCCCGAAGTACAGCTTTGTCATGGCCCATAATCCACGGTGGTGGATACAGAGTAAAGGAGCTCAATTCCAAATGGGGCAACATTTCGGGAGCACGTCCTAAGCACAAGGGCTGGAGACTGTTTAAACACAAAGATGAATCGGATGTGACTCCTCCCTTCTGGAGTCCACCTCCATCTCGTGGGAACCAGATCAGAACCGGAATAAGATAGGAGTAAACCCATCTTTAGTAAACAGATGTGAAGGGTGTGAAACCATTTATTCAGGAGAAGGACAGCACTCTGTTCAAATGCACGCCAAAGGCAGTAGCTCTCGGCCCTGGCCAGTCAGCCAAGTGGATATCACTTGGGATTTGGGGGTTCCCAATTAAAGATCTCAAATCACAACCCCTTTTTGCCCCCTGGAAACCCGCAGTGTGGTGCTTAGCCCTCTGAAGCTTTTCAGTATCTTGAGCAAAGTGTTGGGGTTCAAGGGACTGCTAGGCTGGCAGCAGGGGGAGGAAAACCCGGCTGGCTACCCGGGGTGCTGAGTCTCTTGGAAGGGTTCAAGCTGACCTTATTTAATCCTAAAGAAGCACTTCCCCACATGTTTATGCTTAGAAAAGCTGGAACAATAACTTCAAGCTTATAACCAAGAATCCATTCTGTCAGAGAACACTGCTTCTGTCCTGAGAAGGCCGCCTGCCTGGAAGCTCTCCAAAAGGCCTAGGCCCCCCTAGTGGTAAAGGTTTGTGCCATGACTGCCGACAGTGCTCACCCCCGGGCCCGCCAGAGCCTGAGAGACAATGGGAAGAACTTTCAGAAGGGTACCTTCTCCCCTCCCCGGTGAGAACGGGGTGCCCGACGCCTGCTGCGCCAAAGGACACATTGCCTCATCTCCGCCGGACAATGTGGAGGAAGGATGAGGTGCTTGCCAGGCAAAGAGACCACGCCGAATTTTCTGCTTGCTTTTCCCTTGTCAGGCCTCCTTAAGCAGATTCTGTCTGGGTCAGGGTAACGGGCACAACCTCAACGGATGCTGAGATTTTGATTTCTTGCCTCTTTGGCAATGGACTGGAACCTCTCTGAAGATGGAACGAGGCTTCTTTATTCTCTGAGGCAGGAAAATGCTACACTGTAAGTGGCTGTGCCAAAGGAGGGGCCAGCAATGGGGCCCTTGGATATGTAATCACAGAGCTTGGAGATTCAAAATGAATTATCTAAACAAAGAATGTATAAGAAAGTGATATCCAGGAGTGGGGCTCCTGGGTGGCTCTGTTGGTTAAGCGTCCGACTGTTGGTGTCAGCTCATGCCTTGATCTCAAGCCCCACTTCGGGCTGCCTGTGTCTTCCCTTGCCCCTCCCCCCACTCACCTGTGCAGTCTTTTTCTCTCTGTCTCTCAAATAATTAAGTAAATGTTAAAAAAAAAGTGATATCAGTTTCTAAATAGGGTATTGTGTAGTGGATAAAAAAAGGGAGGTTAATCAGGGAAAGAGGTGTCAGGAAATGCCTCACTGAGGAGGAAAGGCTGGAGCTGGGTCACAAAAGATGGACAGAAAGGGGAAGAGAAGTGCACGCAGAAGGAACATCTTCATCGAAGAGCAGAGATGTGTGAGGCAGCAAAGCATGTTCTGGAACCACGGTTAATGGTCGGGATGAGGAGCAGGCTGACATGGGGCTTGGAGAAGAATGGAAGAGTCAGATGGTGGAGGGCCTTGTGTGCCAGGCTGTGCTCTTGGACTGATGGTGATGGGCCATGGGACCGGTGGGCCATGGGGAACCATCAGAGGATCTTAAACATGAGACTGACTGAGAGAACCAAAAAATCCATCTCTCTACTTTCTTTTATAATAAATTACAAAAATCCTGACACGGACAAGTAGTTTGGATTCCTTTTTGCACTGAACTGGTCCCGAGATTTAGAAGTATACGGGTGTTCAGCATCTCTGTGCCACAGGCCATTTTCCTAGTTAGTTCTCACCAATTCTAGACTGGTTGGAGATGAAAATGGAAATAAAATAGAGAGGAACAATGAAATTACTAGCCTCTTTTATGCTCCCCCCACCCGCCTGAATGAAAGCCACACGATGCACAATTTCCCCCTTAAGATTACTACGGTTCTAAGTTACTAATGGCTCCTGGCTTCTGTCATGTTTTCTGTTCAGCACTATCGCTACCTAACCCACTCACGGGTGTACTTGGAGAGGACACTTCTAGGGTCAAGGAATCTGTCCTTCTCAGTCAAGTTCAAAATTGGAAATAGAAGAGACTGGAACATCTATTGCTCCACTAAGGCTCAGCACGCCATCACCATAATTGAAGAGAGCCTTCCCCTTAGTTACCTTCAAGAGATCTGAGCACCAGTGAGAACTTTCCTCAGCTGAGCCCAGTGGTCGCCTGCAGAATACTGGAGTTACAGGTGATGGAGGCACATAGTGTTCCAGACTNTGACTGAGCCCCGCATCCCTCATCCTCTTCCAAAGCCTACGAATGGCCAGGGAAGGTGACAGATTCAGGCATCATTACATTTCTCCACAAGGTGAAGATCACAGTAAGAGAAGAATAAAGGCAAAAGGAATCATGGTGGCAGCGTGAAGCACCAGAAAAAAGCTGACCCTTTTCTTGACCTGTTTCAAATACATTTTATGAGTATGATCGACAGCCGTAGTAGGAATGGTAATACAGANTGACAGTCATAGTAGGAATGGTAATACAGAACATCACAGCTGGGAGCCCATGATCGGCTGCAATTCCATGGTGGTCATTGGCAATGAGTTTTCCCTTGTCTTTAATACGCTATAGTACCCTCACTGAACTTTAGAATTATCTGGAGAGCTTTAAAAAACTTTCCCTGTATACCATTCCAGACCAATTAAACCAAATTTTCTGCAGGAGGGCTCTGAAGTATTTTTAGAAGAAGTCCCTGTTACAAAAGATCCCTCTATAAATTGACATCACATATGTGATAAGATTTCTAGGCCATCCTGATAGTGAGTGACAGTATCATTCCTGCTAGAACAGATGTGAAATGTGATGGGGAAAAATAATTGGGAAAGCCATGGACTTCCAAGTTGAAGAAGAGCAGAATACGTGACCCAAAATATGTCACTTTGACACCTGGTTTATTTGAGTCGAAGGCTAAGACTCAGCAGACTCAAGGAGAATGTTTATCTCTCCCTTAACTACCTGTAAGAATTTAGAGAGGGGGCCTGGTCCAAATAGAGAATTGTTACCAGAGATAACTTTCATCTGAATGGCCTATCTCTCAGGCAGGGCAAAGATCTAGCTGTCTGCTCTTCTTTTCATCCTGTGAATCACCCTCCTCACCTTTGAAGCCCCAGGTCCTATCCCACCCCTTAGCTCAGGCAGCATATAAGCCTCAACTGCTCAACTTGCTCTTGGGTCTCACATTTTTATGGGTCTCCTGTACTTATGAAATTAGTTTTTCTCCTGTTGATGTCTATGTCAATTGAATTATGAGATCAGCCAAAGAACGTAGGGGGATAGCAGGAAATTTTTCCTCCCAGATAGGAGCCAGCTCTGTAAACTAAAGTCCCTAGTCTTTCACTTACCAATTGCCCAGACAAGTTACTCAACCTCATTGAGTTGTAGCTCCTTCATTTGCAAAATTAGGATACCATGGCCCATTTTGAGGATTGTGATGGGGACTAAATGCATGTGTGGCNGTGTGTGGCACTTCATACACAGCAAGTACTCAAGCAAAATTAGCTGTAACAGTAACACCTAGAAAAAAAAGATAAAGAATTAAGACATGTATAGCATTCCAAACACTGATGCTAACTAGATAGGAGATTTGTAGCCTTGCCAGGCAAATTGCTTCAACCCTCTGGGTCAAATTCCTCATAAAGTTTCCACCAAT
>NW_023213760.1:0-590 GCF_002007445.2 Ailuropoda melanoleuca
TGCCCTCCCCCTGCTCATGCGCGCATGCGTGCTTTCTCTACTACGCTCTATCTCTAATAAATGAAAATCTTTAAAAAAAAAAAAAAAGTCCTTTGTTTTGTTGCCTATAGATTATAATAGATGAATATTCGATAGGAAGTGTGTGAGGTGATTTTTGTCATCTGTAAAACTATCCAATTCTTTGGTGGTTTGTAACCTCAGGAATTTCCCCAGGTGAAACTGAAACCAGCCCCCGGACACGGACACGGAGCGCAGGGACAGACGGGAGAAAGAACGGATCTCCTCCCACCCCCACCACCGTCTTTGGTAGGTGGCAGTCTACAGGAACACGGAACTTACTTGCGAGGCTTGTCTTGCGCAGCCGCGGGACGAGTAAATCTCCGCACCTGCCCGCCAGAATGTTACCGTTCATTTAGAGGCCATAACAGGGTTTAATCACATATCCCGGCCAACAAACCTTATTTTCACAATGCTGTGTCCTTGATCACGGCTCGCACCATGGGAAAGGTGGGTGAACGGTAACTTGCAACGATAGGGGTGGGGAGGAGCCTCCAATTGCCCGGATGCAGTTCTCGGGTCGCCAGAGGGTC
>NW_023213761.1:0-590 GCF_002007445.2 Ailuropoda melanoleuca
CCAGCAAGCATTGTAGGGGGGGACAAGGGGGCTTCAAGAGGTGGTCTGAGAGGGGGCTGCCATTAGATGGTCAGGGCCTGAATGCCATGCCAGGGAATGTGAGCTTTGTTCTGGGCAGGGAGCATGGGAGAGTTGTATGCTAGGGAGGCTCCTGGCTGATTCTCCATGGAAGCCACGGGGAGGATGGCGTGAGGGAACAGGACTGGTGGTCAGGAGCCCAGGTAGGAGGTGGCTCTGGAGCTCCAGGTGGGAAGTGAAGGGACCTTGCTGGCATGGTGGCATCGGGAAGAGAGGAGGAAATACATTCAGATGGGTTCTCACCCCAGGGACAGGTCACCAAGGTCACCATGGGCCAGATGGAGGCAGGCCCCCACCTCAGCTCTGGGAACTTGGATTTATTCAGCACTGATGGCCATGAGAGTCCTACCTACCTCTCTGGGTTACTGAGAAGATGAAGATAGTGAGTGCCTTCAAACTTATTTGTACCAAGTCTTTTATGAACTTTTAAGTGTTTGTTTGGTGCCATTTCTACAGTGCTTTTATTTTATTTTATTTTATTTTATTTTATTTTATTTTATTTTATTTTATTT
>NW_023213762.1:0-590 GCF_002007445.2 Ailuropoda melanoleuca
CCAGTAGAAACAGAAACAATTTCCTTATGAACACAGCAGTGACTTCATTCCCCAGAGAAAATGCTGTTGTTTATTCCTTTCTTTTAGAAAAAAAAAAAGATCCAGCGTTGGGTTTTTTTGCTTGTTTGCTGGGTTGGTTGGTTGGCTGGTGTTGGTTTCTGAAAAGGGCGCAGGTTTGTTTGCAGAGTGCTTTCTAAAAATAGAGTCTTACCCGGCAGATAGGTGGATTATTGCAACAAAGTATTGATTTAGGAAGCAACGTGTTTCTTGTTCTCTGAATTGTGCCACTTCATGGCATGTGCTCAAGGTACATCTGTGATTCTGGGAGGTGTGGGTGTTAGTGGAGTCTGAAGTGGGGGGAGATGCAGAGAGTAAGAGAAGCAGCCGGGTAAAACGCCTTTGCAGCCACTGAGAGTGAGACTCTGCCCTCTCAACAGCTACCCCCCAGCGGCCAGTGTGATTGTGTGAGCACGCCTCCGCTCCCCCATCCACAGCCCTTGCTGCCCAGGCCTCTAGGCTGGGCGGCTTGCTGTTGGGTAACCCCAGGAAAGGAGACTGAAGATGCCCGATGCCACTTTTAGCCAATTACA
>NW_023213763.1:0-590 GCF_002007445.2 Ailuropoda melanoleuca
AAGTAGGTCATTATGTAATGATAAAAGGGTCAATATCTCAATAGAATATATCAACTGTAAATATATATATACTTATATATGTTCGTGTGTATGTGTGTGTATATATATATATATATATATATACATATATATATATACACACACACACACACAAAGATTTTACTTGAGAGAGAGAGAGAACATGAGTTGGGGGGGTGGAGGGACAGCACAGAGGGAGAGGCAGGCTCCCCGCTGAGCAGGGAGCCTGACCCCGGGGCTTGATCCCAGGACCCTGAGAATATTACCTGAGCTGAAGGCAGCTGCTTAACCAACTGAGCCACCCAGGCCACCCCAACTGTAAATATATTGGCAAACAATATTGAAACATCCAAGTATATTAATCAAATACTAACAAACATGAAGGCCGAAATAGGCAGCAATGCAATAACAGTAGGGGACTTTAATACCCCCTTTCAATAATGGATAGATCAGTTAGATAGAAAATCAGTAAGCAAACTGGATTTGAAAATTCAGGCCAAATGGATCTAAGAGGTATGTACCTAACATTCCATTCAACAGCAGCAGAATATACATTTTTCTTAAGTGCACAC
>NW_023213764.1:0-590 GCF_002007445.2 Ailuropoda melanoleuca
CCCGCCCCCATCCTAGAGGAGCAACTAGTTACACAAAAACCACACTGTGATTACCTTGACATACTCTGTTCTCTATGTGACTAGCTACAAAGATGGCTCAGGATCAAGAGACTGAACATTCTTAAGGTCTGTAAAACTCAACAAAATCCTTTAGAGATGCTCAGAGCCCATAACTGACTGCCTTGTCCAACACCACAAATCGAATATTTCTATCACACAGAGAGTTACATATATTAGAGCTGTATCTTGATTCCATTGATGATGACCTCATATCAAAAATCATTGCAACAAAGCAGAACTTTCTAAAGAAGATCAAAACTTGACCACATTCACAACCATTAAGCTCTTCCCTTTCGTGTGCCAACCTTCTGCTGCCTATTATACAGATAGATATTACTTTCACCTAAAAAGTGATGAAGCATCATTGAAACCACAGATGTGCTTTATCTGGGTGTCCTTTATAGGCAAAAACATCTGTGACCACCCACTTCTCTATTTCTTCCTCTTTTGAATTATTTTATATATCTCTTAATATTCAAATATCCCTTCAGGGGCACCTGGGTGGCACAGCGGTTGAGCGTCTGCCTTCG
>NW_023213765.1:0-590 GCF_002007445.2 Ailuropoda melanoleuca
CCTTTGAATTTTTTTTTTTTTTTTTTTTACTATGGATACTCCATAGACAAAGGTTCCTGAGCAGTTAACTGATGCCTAATCCCTCGACCTTTGTGCATGGATGCAAAGTGCTGAAGAGAGTATTCATAGAGAGTGCCTTATGAATGGCCTCGAGGCAGGAATTAAGCCAGGGTAGACTGGCTCTTTTTAAATAAAGTATGGTTGGAAAAGGAAATATGTAACATTCAAGCACATCAAGTTTTGCAGGAATTAAAACACGTATAGATACTCCTCCTTCTACTTGTCCACATTGCTATCTGTGTCTCTTCCCCTGTCAACCACAACTGCAAAATACCAATTTTTCTAAAAATAATTTTATAACTAATTTAAGTTCTACATGTCATACATTTAAGAATTAAAATAAACAAAACCAAGTACCAGGCCAGAAAACAACCATCTCCTTTGACTGCCTTAGAATCCAGTCTAGGGACCTGTGAGAATCTGCATAGTTTTTTTTCTCGTTTGCAGAACTACTGCCCAACACGAAAGCCTGCCTGGGAGAAAGCCAGACAGCTTCTGCAAACATGCACAGTCACATGGAACATGCACAA
>NW_023213767.1:0-590 GCF_002007445.2 Ailuropoda melanoleuca
CTATAATTGACTGTTGGCCAAGTCCTCAGATGGCCAATAGCTCCTGAACGCCGCGCATTGTGTGTTCTACCGTAACTCCTGGGGAGGGTCAGCTGCCCAAGCACGTGCGTCACCCTAATCGGAGCACCTCGCTGAGTCTGGCTGGTTTTACATACGTGACAGGCTGAGGGATTATACTCTCCTCTCAGAGTCCTCGCACTGCGCTTGGCCGAATCTCTCTGCTACCGACATTACTATCTGCTCCCCCGATGTCTTCATTCACTTGACAGTTACTTACTGAGCGCCTACCGCGTGTGATGCTCTAGGCTAAGCAATGAGAATACAAGAAGAAGGTCTGGTAGGCATTGATCTCCTTCATATGAAGCACACACGCAAACTTGGGGTGTGTGCTTCGTGAATACACAGTTAGCTATTCTTTCTCTCTTTCTTTCTTTTCCCTTTCATTTCAGATCTTAAATGATAATTTCTCTCTTTTTCCTAAAAAATATGTTTAAAAATTTTTTTCAGATCACCAAGTTGTCACGTAGAAGAATCTTGATCGTATACAAGGTCGACTCAACTGTACCAGCGTCCCTAACTTTGTTCTTGAA
>NW_023213768.1:0-590 GCF_002007445.2 Ailuropoda melanoleuca
TTTCTCTAGCTTATAAATGGGCTCAATTTTTATTCCTATTTAAAACATCCTACTTCCACAGACACACCTATTCACCTAAAATCTGAGACAAAACAGAGTCACCAAAGACACACTTGATTTTATATCTTTCCTCTTTTCAAAATAATAGCTAACATTTATCGAGGGCTTACCATATGCCAGGTGCCATTCTAGCAAATGACATGCAATATCTCATTTTACTTTCACAAAACTCTGGGTGGTACTATTATTGTCCCTAAATGTGCAGAGTAAAGAGCTATAGTTCTTTGATGTGAAAGGCTTGCACAAGGCTGTATGTTCAACATCTAAGCAGGGACGAAAGCCCACGCCTCTGCCTTTGGATTAAGCACAACAAAGTTGCTTTAAGAACAACCGGTGACTGTTTTCAACTCCTTGCTTCTCATTGTTCTCAACTCATTACTATGGCTTCCCATGGAAACAGCACTTGCTAGGGTCCCAGTGTTGTCCTAATACACTAAATCCAATGGATACTATTCATCCTTATCTTACTCAGAAGTCTGTGGGGCTTGGTAAAGTTGATTAGTCCCCCATCTCCTTCTGAACATCTCCTG
>NW_023213769.1:0-937 GCF_002007445.2 Ailuropoda melanoleuca
TATCCCTACACTCTGAATGGTTTTAATCAGGAAAGGATGCTGTATTTTGTCAAATGCTTTTTCTGCATCAAATGATAGAATCATATGATTTTTGAATTTTTCTTTCTGGATAAAATCTAAGACACTGATTGATTTGTGAATGTTGAACCACCCTNGTGGTCATGATGGATAATACTTTTAATACACTGTTGGATTCTATTAGCCAGGATCTTGTTGAGGATTTTGGCATCCATATTCATGAGGGAAATCGGTATGTAATTCTCCTTTTTGATGGGGTCTTTGCCTGGTTTGGGGATCAAGGTAATATTGGCCTCATAGAATGAGTTTGGTAGCTTTCCTTCTGTTTCTATTTTTTGAAATAGCTTTAGGAGAAGAGGTATTTTTTCTTCTTTGAATGTTTGGTAGAATTCCCCAGGAAAACCATCCAGGCCTGGAGTTTTGTTTTTTGGAATGTTGTTCATCACTGACTCAATCTCTTCAGCATTAATTGGCCTGTTTAAAAAATCACTTTCTTCCTGTTTCAGTCTTGGTAGTTTATAGGTTTCCAGGAAGGCCTCCATCTCTTCCAGATTGCTTAATTTATTGGCATAAAGCTGTTGATAAAAGTTTCTAATAATCTTTCCAATTTCATTGGTGTTGGTTGTGACCTCTCCTTTTTCATTAATAATTTTATTAATTTGGATCCTTTCTCTATTCTTTTGGATAAGTCTTGCCAGTGGTATGTCAATTTTATTAATTCTCTCGAAGAACCAGGTTCTAGTTCTGTTGATCTGCTCTACTGTACTCCTGGTTTCTAATTCATTGATTTCTGCTCTAGTCTTGGTTAACTGCATCCTTGTGCATGGATTAGGCCTGTCTCTCTGTTGCTGTTTCAGCTTCTTGAGGTGAGAATATAAAAACTGCATTTTACATTTTTCTATTCTTTTGAGTGAGGCTT
>NW_023213769.1:1162-1242 GCF_002007445.2 Ailuropoda melanoleuca
CGAATATGCAGGGAATAATTTCAATCTTTTGGTATCAGTTGAGACCTGTTTTGTGTCCTAGAACATGGTCTATTCTTGAG
>NW_023213770.1:0-1550 GCF_002007445.2 Ailuropoda melanoleuca
TGGAAATTTGGTGCAATTTGTGAAAAAGACAAAATTACTACTTACCCTAAAGAAGAATCACTACGTGGTAAATTTAAAGAAGGAGCAAACTTAAAGGAAATACCTTCTCATTTAACAAATGATAGACTTGATTGTGAGAAAAAAGATGCATTTGCAGTGCCTGTCCCTGTAGTATTTCAGGCATTTCCTGAACAAAAAGAGCCTAGTCACAAAAATGTCATTCTTTCTCGTCCAAACTCTGGGTCCTTGGCATATGCTTGCCAGTCATCTTCTAATATTTCTTCCAGTGGAAATAAATCAGACTGTGAAAATGGTACACTAGACTCTGAGCACATTTTTAACAAAAATGAGAATTTTAATAGTGATACAGAAAATAAAAACGTAAGGAATCCACTAGTTACGTTTGAAGTGAAAGAGGACCAAGAATTTGATATGCAATTGTCAGAAAGTATGAACCAAAATAGCACTAATTGTAAATTAGACATTGGATGTATACCTCCGTCTAGTGATCTAAGAAGTCTTTTCGATTTTTGGCTTGCGTGCTCCCGTGAAATAAGATAAATGCTTCAAATGAAAAGGCACAATATTTCTGCTATTACAAACACTTACAAGAAAACAAAAGACTCGTTTCAGAAGCCACTAAATGCAGATAACGACAGTACTAATAACTATAGAAGCATGGAACCTGAATTAGAACATGTGAGTTCTTCTCCATCATGTAGTTACAGAACATCAGAAGTATATCTAAGTGAAGGATTATAGCAAGATATACTAACGTGTATGAATGAGATGGGCCTGTTACAGGTAGAATTCCTGTCGTTGGAAAATGAGAACGTTCAACTTCAACAAGCGGTAGAGGTTCACTTTACTGCTGTCCTCTTGTTTTTTCTCTTTATCATTATCTGAGCCATTTTGATTTTCCACTTATGAAAAAAGTTCGTGTATAAGATGGGTTGTCTAAATATGTAATTGTGTTTGGAAATAGATTATTTCTGCTATCTAAATGATAGGAGTGCAGGAAGCATTCTTATGATTTCTTTTCCTTAAGTTTCTCTGTCAGTCTCCCAAGTGGCATATGAACTGGGAAACTAATTTAGCTATGTACCATGTGACCTCATGAACCAGACTAACTGTAAAGAAAATGGCTTAAAAAATGCAGTTATCTTGGGGCGCCTGGGTGGCACAGTTGAGCATCTGACTCTTGGTTTTGGCGTGGGTCGTGATCTCAGGGTTGTGAGATCAAGCCCCACGTTGGGCTCTGCGCTCAGTGTGGAGTCTGCTTTAGTTTCTCTCGCCTTCTCCCTCTGCCCCTCCTGCTCATGCTATCTCTATCTAAAATAAATAAATCTTTAAAAAACATATAATAATCTCTAGCATGTTTTTTTAAAGATTCATTTATATATTTACATGAGAGAGAGAGAGAGAGAGAGGGAGAGAGCATGTTGTGCGCATGAGCATGAGCAGAGGGAGAGGCAGAGGGAGAGAGAAAGGGAGAAGCAGACTCTGCTGAGCAGGGAGCCTGATGTGGGCCTCGATCCCAGGCCCCTGGG
>NW_023213770.1:1846-2161 GCF_002007445.2 Ailuropoda melanoleuca
ACTTTTTTCCCTTTATTTTTAAACAGAATTATTTTTAAGGATTGATTCATTTATTTAGAGAGAGAGCATGAGCAGGGGGAGGGGCAAAGGGAGAGAGAGAGAGGGAGAAAAGCAGACTCCCCTCTGATCACAGAGCCTAATGTGGGGTTCATCCCACGACTCCGAGATCATGACCCAAGCCAAAATCAAGAGTCAGAGATGCAACTGACTGAGCCACCCAGGCACCCCCTCCACATTTTTTTTTAATCACCATTCTCACATGTTTCTGTTGAGTCAAACCTTCGTATTGTGTTTAATAAAGTATGGTACATTTGA
>NW_023213771.1:0-590 GCF_002007445.2 Ailuropoda melanoleuca
CTTTTTCATTTCTGCATCACATAGGAAGCTCTGGATGCCTGCATGTGCGCTAGTGAGCAACTAGTGACATTTGTTACCCTAGAGGGCAGTGGGCATTTTGCAGCTGGAGGAGGCAATGTTTAGAGTGGGGGAAGGTAAGGAATGCTGAAAGGTATTAAAAATATTCAGCCTCTTCCACCTGAACCAGAGATCATTATGAAGCCAATAGAAAGTAGTTTGAGGACAGATTCAGAGGAAGCAATCTGCACACAAAGCATCATTAGCCTATGAGCTTGGCCACAGGGTAGGTAGTGACTTTTGGCATAATTGGATGTAAGAGAAGTTCATGGATAGCTAGATAAATTATACCATCCCCTAGTGGCACCAACAGGAATAAATTATTTGTGACTGGTTGGGAATCTGTTACTGTCCAAAGCACCTGGAGGTTAGGGAAAGGTGCATGTAACAAGGGAGAGTTCGTCCTTTAGTCTGGGCCATCAAGTGTCCATTTATCTAGAAACCCTTTCGGATTGTACCCCTAATAACAGAAATTCTACCCTTAAGTAGAATGTTTCTTTTTTGGCCCTTCTCTTCTCTTCTCTTCTCTTCTC
>NW_023213772.1:0-590 GCF_002007445.2 Ailuropoda melanoleuca
CTGCTACAGAAATGGGAAAATAAAATTCCAAGCCAGGAAGAGCAGCAGAAATTTTATCCTGAATCCCATTTTTACCAGTATATTGACCTCTCGGCCTTGAATAGTTCTAAGATTGTGGTAAGGAAGCATGCAAATGGATCTTCTTTGGTTACCACCTGGGATAGAGCTGCGATAGGAACTCCTAGATACAGAGTAATCATATTTTACTTTCAACTTTAAATTGGTTGCAGCAATCATACGCTTTTCTGAAGCTATTTCCATCAAGCTTACATTGCATGATACAGATTATCCCAGGGCCCACCTGCAGTCCCCTCCCTTTGCCAACGTAGAAGCAAATTTTATTTCATGTGCTTGCTTTGCAGTTTCACATAGAGTCTCCACTTAAATCTTACCCAGTGCTCTCAAGATTAGTGAGAAAATCATGCCCCTGTTCTCCTTCACTTTCCTATCTGGGTCACTGGTTTTCTGCTGCTGCATCTTTCTCCACCCTTCCTCTCCAGCCCCACCCTCCCACGCCCATTCAGACACAAGACGTTTTTGGCAGAAAGGTTTTCAGTTTAATGCCCCCCTATTTGGGCTTAAAAAAAAAA
>NW_023213773.1:0-590 GCF_002007445.2 Ailuropoda melanoleuca
CTGCTTCTTCCTCTCCCACTCCCCCTGCTTGTGTTCCCTCTCTCACTGGCTGTCTCTCTCTCTGTCAAAATGAATAAATAAAATCTTAAAAAAAAATGTCAAAGATGACTGAATTTGGTGGTGTTCTTTTGATGGATAGTAATATATGTGAAAAAAGAAATATATGATTCATAAATGATTCTATATTTCATAAAATTAGTTTTTGCCTTCATTTTAACAAAATCACTAATTACATTGTTATAATCAAGATTTTTCAAATAATTTTTTTGATTGACAGTAAGGTCCAAAATTAAATAAACTTTGTTGAATCACTGTATATTTTAGAATTCTTGTTTTTACTTACTAATTCCAATTTGGAAAAACTTTCCAGTAGTAACTGGAATTGTCAATAAATGTCTTAAGGCAATATTTTAAATTAAAAAAAGTATCATGAATTTTATATATTATGGTCAAATATTGTTATGGGGACACATAGTAAATAATATATAAATATAATATAAATAATATAAATATATATACACATAGTAAATAATATAATATAAATATAATATAAATTATATAAGTTATATAAATTATATAAATATATATAA
>NW_023213774.1:0-590 GCF_002007445.2 Ailuropoda melanoleuca
CTGTGTTGCTTTTATAAAGTTTTCACATTCAGAATTTGTTTCAGTTCATTTCTTCTAAAACTGTGTTTTCAGTTCACTGTTACACAATGCAGAATCGCTTCTTGTGGGCAAAATTAAGGGACTGGGCCCATTTATGTCATTGGTGGAGGGATGGGTAAGGCTGCAAGTTCCAGGAGTCTCACCTCAAATGCCATAAGTCTCCTGAGTTTTTTACTTGATTTTTAAAAGTTGGGGTCAAAGATTTCTCGAAGGAAAATAAATTGAGTTTAGCCGTTTTCTATTCCAAATGTATGTAGCCATGTACTCTAATGTAAAATATGGACTGGTGGGTTGAAATAACTTTTGTGCTCACACTAGGTATTAATTAAAAACAGAGATGATGATATTTGAAGTTTTTCTATCCTCTATTGTTTTCAAAACTTAATAAATTCTCAAGGTTTCTTAAACACTGTGATTTTTAGATACAAAATAACAAGCTTAAAATCCTTTCATACAGATTACATAGTTTCCTCTTATTTATTCTTAGAGCAACTATTAGATGTGTGGCTTCAATCAAGACATTGATTCTTAATTTAGTCTTTTATTTATTT
>NW_023213776.1:0-590 GCF_002007445.2 Ailuropoda melanoleuca
CGATCTAACAGTAAGGGGTAAAAACTCACCTTACTCATGTTCATAGCATTGCTCTTTGCCAACACCTGCTCCGGAGTGTCAGTGATGCTGGTAAATTTCAGTGTCTCTGGACGCTGACGGTAGATAGTATCACTGAGTATCTCCGTGGCCCTCTTGGCTTTAAGAACTTCCACGGAATCAATTGGAACCCAGCCAATGCCTCTCAACCATTCAAGGTCTGACTTATATAAATTCTGGAAATCAATGGATAGGAATCATATTTACTACTCCAAGTTTCAGATTCATAGTCACAAAATGGCTAGAGAAGTACAAAAGTACGGATGGACAGATAAAGCTCCCAGCCTAGCTCATCACTCATTCACGAGCATTACTGAATCCTGAGAATAATTTTTTTCCCTGAGCATTTTTTGGTATAGAGGATCGTACCAAGAATGATGAAAGAATTTTTGTAAAAAGAAGAAGACACCTCCTCTTGAGGGTGTTACAGGATTTTTACACAAAAGCAGGGCTTCTTTAGCTTTGCAACGTGCGACCTAACAGTTTCCAAAAAGACCCCACACTCAGACCAAGGCTGTGTGAGTGTTGCAGTC
>NW_023213778.1:0-590 GCF_002007445.2 Ailuropoda melanoleuca
TAAAACAGTTTTTATGTTTGGCTACTAATAATCAACACAGAAAGCCACGCTATCAGTAAACTCTGAGTGACCTGAATCCATCATAAAAAACTGCTTTTGGCCAACTGTGCGGGCCATTTTATACGCAGCACAATACATTTTACTGACTCTGGCTAAACTGGCTGCCTTAGGTGACTATCTTTGTTTCCATTAAAGTACTTGTATTAGGAAAGTACCTGAAACCTAAGAAGCTATTTTCTTTGCTATTAGAATATAAATAACAAGTGGACCCTGGTGATTATTACATTGCTTTCCCATTTCCCATCAATCCCTTCAGGCCAGTCAGTGGCAGATCTAGAGTGGGTTTTTGCTCTGCCTGCATTGCCTACTTTCAGGGTCACAAACCTGTCCTCTCTGTAACTTAGGGGCTCTACAGTGACCCATGTTTCACTGTGTTTGCTCTACAGCAGATGTCTGACTCTTTAAAGTTTCCCCTGAGCAAGATATCCTGTCTTTCCAAATACATCACAAGTAGGTGCAGGAATTTCACATTTTCTTCCCTTCCACTCTAGGGATCAGTGATGAATGGTCACTGCAGTCCTTTTTTTTTT
>NW_023213779.1:0-590 GCF_002007445.2 Ailuropoda melanoleuca
ATATATAATTTAATATAATTATAATTTAATATATATTTAATTTAATATAATTTAATATGATTATATAATTATAATTTAATAAATTATGTGATTATAATTTAATATGATTATAATTTAATATATGTTATATGTAATTTAATATAATATAATATTATATATGTATATATGTGTGTGTGTGTATATATATAATTTCTCCCACTAGAAAGTATCCTCTTAAAGGGTTAGGTTTCTGTCACAGTAAATGCTCGATAAATTTCTGCTGAATAAATAACTAGCTGGATCACCAACTTATTCCCCATGTACTCACCTTTTTCTTTGTTTCTTATGTTGGCAAATGGAAGTTTCACATGGAAATCATCAGTCAGAAACTTGTTCCCTCTTCCTGATCCCACACCTTCAATTAATCACAAAGCTTTTTCAATTTTATCTTCCGAATATCCATTCTTTCTATAATCATAATACCATTTAGCTTATGAATTAAAAATGTATTATCTGTAATACTAGACGTCCTTCTGGTTCTCATCTTTTTTTTTTTTTAAGATTTTATTTATTTATTTGACAGAGATAGAGACAGCCAGCGAGAGAGGGAA
>NW_023213780.1:0-590 GCF_002007445.2 Ailuropoda melanoleuca
TATCTTTGCTAGTGTCCAGTTGTTCCACAGTGCTGTCCAATCTTCTGTTTCTTTATTGATTCTCTGCCTGGGTGATCTATTTATTGTTGAGAGTAGAATATTAAGTCCTCAACTGTTACTGTATTACTGTTTAATCTCTTTATAGCTCTGTTATTTTTTGCTTTATATGTTTAGATGCCTTGATTTTGGCTCATAAATATTTGTAATGTCTTCTTGATGCATTGACACCTTTATCACTATATAATAACCTTCTTTGTCTCTTTTTATTGTTTTTAGTTGAAATTGTATTTTGTCTAAGTATAGCTATCCCTGCATTTTTCCCCGAAGTTACCATTTTCTTGAAATGTCTTTTTCCATTTCTTTACTCTCAGTCTATTCATATCTTTAAGCCAAAAGTGAGTCTCTTATAGGCAGCATATTGTTAGATCATTTTTTTACCCACTTAGCCATTTTATGTCTTTTAATTAGATAATTTAATCCATTTACATTTAAAACATTATTGATAGTAAGGACTTACTATTACCACTTTGTTCGTTGTTTTCTGGTTGTCATAGATTCGTTGTTCTTTGGTTTCCTTTTTGTTTTGTTTT
>NW_023213781.1:0-409 GCF_002007445.2 Ailuropoda melanoleuca
TCTGAATTAGTAATTTCTCTTATTGGATTTTTTAGTTTTAGAATTTCCTTTTGATAATTTTACAAGAATAAACCATTAAAATATTTAGTTTCCAGCTCTATCTTGTCATTTAATTCTTTGAATATTTAGTCATTGTTATCGTAAAATCCCTGTCAGATAACCGTAATATCTGCACCACCAAGGCCTGTTTTTATGTCCATTTTAACCTTAGTTTTGGGTTAACTTTTATCAGTTGTATGCCTTATTATTTTTTACTTAGTGCCTAATATCAAAGATTAAAAAACTGCAGAGATAATTTAAGGCTCTGTATAACATTTTCTCAACCCATAGAGGATTTTCTTGAGCTTCTCGCAGCCATCTAAGTTGGGGGTAAATCACTTTAATCAAACCAGGGTGTGAAATGATTTGA
>NW_023213781.1:427-825 GCF_002007445.2 Ailuropoda melanoleuca
GCTATGCTTAAGCTCCAATTAGGCTGGTCTATTTTGAATATAGCCTTATTATTGAGTGACCCTTTGAAGTTTCAACTGAAAACATGGGTTGTTTATCAGGGACCCTCTTTCTGGATAGGCTCTGAATCCCAATTTTTATTCACTGGGGCCTATGAAACTGCCAATATATTATTAACTTCTCAGCTTCTTAGCTGCTGCTTTCAAATTAACAACTGTTTTGAGGAGAAAAGTGGCTCCAAATGTCGGCCATCACTCTGAGTTTCCTCATCGAGAAGAGGAATTGTGAGAATAGAGGATGTAAACATCCATGAAATCTCAATATACACAACTAAACTGCTTTCAAAATAGTGGTCTCACTTCATACTCTAATTGCATTGTATGAGAATGCCTGTTTTGCA
>NW_023213782.1:0-6193 GCF_002007445.2 Ailuropoda melanoleuca
ATCCAGCTCAACTCAGGGGACCGGCTGAAAAAGGGGTCCCCTACTCCTCCGCCATCTTAACCTCCCCCGCACATCATTAGTTTTTGATGTAGTGTTCCATGAAACAGATTTTTAAATCATAGTTCTTTGTCTACCTGTACAGATACTTGGTATGGGTATATCGTTTAAGCAAAAGTTTCATGAAAAAAATTCTTAATCTTACTTACAAAGTGCATGTAATGCACTTTGGTAATGTCTTTCTGATGGAAAATAAGGGTGTTTGTAGCCTACTAACCACATAATCTGCAGTTTAAAAAATCCTGATTTCAACTACCATACAGTGGTTGAGTTCTTAGAGACGGTCCACATAATCATACATACAATCATACGTATGTACATATCAACCATAATGTTGTCAGCTCTTCCAGGAAGTCAATGCTATCTCAACAAAAAACATTGTCTTTTTTTTCTTTTTTTTCTTTTCTTTTCTTTTCTTTTCTTTTCTTTTCTTTTCTTTTCTTTCTTTTCTTTTCTTTTCTTTTCCTTTCTTTTCTTTTTTTTTTTTTTTTACAGAGACAAACATTCTGAACTTTATATGGAAATAAAGTTAGCTAAGAATAGCTAATTGAGCTCTAAAGAAAAAGAACAGGGTGTGAAGATTTACTTTCTCAGATATTGATACCGGGAATAATTCAGACCAGTGTCGTATTGACACAAAGACAGAAAAATAGCCCGCAATAGTGTTCTTACATGTCTTCTGTTAGATATATTTCTGTGTGTTTGATATTTTTGATGCTATTGCAAATTATTTAATCTTGTAAATTTTAGTCTCTGTTGCTAGTATCAGATACACATTTGATTTTTCTATCTTGCTCAACTCTCTGATTAATTCAAATACTTGATAGGTCTTTTTGAATAATGCAATCTCATTATCTAAAAATAGTGGTATTTTTACCCTTTTTTCCCCAGTCCTGTGCCCTTNTTGAGCTCTAAAGAAAAAGAACAGGGTGTGAAGATTTACTTTCTCAGATATTGATACCGGGAATAATTCAGACCAGTGTCGTATTGACACAAAGACAGAAAAATAGCCCGCAATAGTGTTCTTACATGTCTTCTGTTAGATATATTTCTGTGTGTTTGATATTTTTGATGCTATTGCAAATTATTTAATCTTGTAAATTTTAGTCTCTGTTGCTAGTATCAGATACACATTTGATTTTTCTATCTTGCTCAATTCTCTGATTAATTCAAATACTTGATAGGTCCTTTTGAATAATGCAATCTCATTATCTAAAAATAGTGGTATTTTTACCCTTTTTTCCCCAGTCCTGTGCCCTTCGTTTGTTTGGCTTTTTCTTTTGTCTTATTACTTTGCCTGGGCCTTACATACAGTGTTGAATAGAAATGATGATGGCAAATATCCGTTTCCCTTCCGGATCTCAAGGAAAGTTTTCAACATTACAGTATAAAATGTGAACTTTGCCGTGGTGTTTGGAGAATTTGTTTGTGTGAATATTCCCTGTTAGATAAATAGATGTTAAATTTTACCAAATGCTTTTTCTGAATCAAAATGATAGAGGTTTCTCTTTCACTGTATTAATCTGGTTGACTTTACTGAATTGACAGTTTGAATGTTAAACCAACTTTGAGCTCCTGGAATAAACTGAATGTAGCTATGATATATTACATTACTGTTAATTTTGTTAATATTTTAAGATTATTGCATTTATCACATTAGGGAGTCTGACCTGAATTTTCTTTTTTTTTTTTTTTAGTAACTTTGTCAGGTTTTGGTGTCAAGGTAATGCTAGCCTCATGAGTTAAGGGGTAGATAGTGGATATTTTTGTAACTTTTCTAGCCTCATTTCTTTCTTGGTCAGTCTCACCAGGTTTATCAAATTTATTAGATTTTTTCAAAGAATCATCTATTGGCTCTGTTGATATTCTCTGTTGTAGTTTTAAAAAATGTCCACTAGTTCTATTCTTACTTTTTAATTTTCTTCTCTTTTCTTTGGTTTTACTTTGCTGTTCTTATATAACTTCTTGAGATAGATTGTAAAATAATTGATTTTCAGGCCTTTTTCTCATCCAGTATATACATTTAAGACTATGTATATATATATATATTCCTCACAGGTCCGATTTGAGTCTATGCCATTAGGAACTTATACTTTTAGAATTGTTATCTTCCTGGTAAATTGAGCCCCTTTTTATTGTGAAATATTCCTCTTTATCTCTTTATCTCAGCTTATGCTTTTTGTCTTAAAGTCTACCTTGTGTGGTATGAATATCATAGCCTCAGCTCTGTTTGGAGATGGTGTTTGCATAGTGACTTTTCCCCATCCATCACCCTCAATCTCTTTAAGTCCTTATATTTGAGGAATGCTTCGTATAAGCACATCTTTTGTTTAATCCAGCCCAGCAATTTTTGTCCTTTAATTGAAATGTTAAATCTGTCTGTATCTTACACAGCCATTGATATGTGTTTGCATTTAAATCTATCATGTTTTTATTGTTCCCATCTGTTCCATTTTTTTAAATCTCCTTTTTCCCTTTTTTTCACTTTCTTTTGGTTTGAAGTTTAAAAAAAACTCTTACTATCATTTACTTTTCCTTATCTATGGGCTTGGTAGTTACATATCCTTTTCTATATTTCTTTTCTTTTTTTTTTTTAAGATTTTATTTATTTATTCGACAGAGATAGAGACAGCCAGCGAGAGAGGGAACACAAGCAGGGGGAGTGGGAGAGGAAGAAGCGGGCTCACAGCGGAAGAGCCTGACGTGGGGCTCAATCCCATAATGCCGGGATCACGCCCTGAGCTGAAGGCAGACGCTTAACCGCTGTGCCACCCAGGTGCCCCCCTTTTCTATGTTTCTAAGAGATTAACAGAAGTTGTTACATGCATCGTTAACTCATTGAAGCCTAAGATTAAATTAATACTTTGGCATTTCCTGGGCACTTCCCAAAAATACATATTTAGCTCCTTTTTTGGATCTTTATTTTTTTCTGTATCTCAGTTTTCTTTTCTTCTTTTTTTTTTTTTTAAAGATTTTATTTATTTATTTGATAGAGAGAGAGACAGCCAGCGAGAGAGAGAACACAAGCAGGGGGAGTGGGAGAGGCAGAAGCAGGCTCCCAGTGGAGGAGCCTGATGCGGGGCTCAATCCCTAAAAGCCGGGATCACACCCTGAGTTGAAGGCAGACGCTTAATGACTGAGCCACCCAGTCACCCCTGTATTTAAGTTTTCTAGCTGTGACCTTTTTCTTTATGCCTGAAGAGTACCTTTAGTGTTTTCCTTCAGTACATATATGCTGCTAAGGAGTCTCTCTGGTTTTGTTTTTCAGGAAGTGTCTTTATTTTATCTTTGCTCCTGAAAGGTATTTTCACTGGGAATAGAATTCTAGGTTAGTAATTATTACTTTTCAGCATTTTGAAGATATTCCATCGTTTTCTGTTTCTATTGTCCTTCAAGATCTTCTAAGTCTTATCTGGCTAGGTAGAAATACAGTAGGGGTGCAAATATATAACTCAAAGGATGAATAAAAATGCATCTTGGAATTCACAGTTTTATATTTATGGCATTTAAAGTTTACAAATATTTAGCTGAAAATTTTTTTTACCTGCACATCAAATGCAGATGATTAAAAGAGTTGAGTGTTTGATAACTTAACATAAAGATCTTTGTTTAATGTAGAAACTAAAGGACAGTCCTGGGTTATTGAAACATTCTAGAAATTGTTTTCATAACTTGCAAAAAGAGAGAAGGAGCATAAAAACTTGTAAACCTGGCTTAAATGGAATATGTGAAAGTATGCAAAAATAATGCAAAAGTATGCAGGCATGTGTCTTGATCCGAAATGGCTTTTACCATCTCAGAACGGTTCACTTTCTAAACACACACACATAACATTGTTTCATATCCTTTTTGTTTATAAAGTCAGCCTAATAGATTCTGCCTTGTATTAGCTTTCCCCATCATTTAGTCACAGTTTTATTTTTACATGGTTGTTGGTTAGCTGTGTTTCATTGCACATTTTCATTTTTGGATATCAGTTGTTAGAAAAATAAGTGTTGTATCTTCCTGCTGGGCATATTGGGCCTGGAATTGTGTATTTGACTTATGACTGATTTATTCATCTAGAAAAATATTTTCTGGCTGCCATATTATCTTCCTTCAGCATTAATATAGTACTTGAAATGTGAACTTAGCTCTTACCTTTGAAATGTCTTTTTCTTTTACTAAAATGTGCTATATACAATACACAGTTACAAATGTGAGTTTTATAGTAAAACAAACCTGGGTTCAAATAGTAGCTCTGTGGTTGGAGTTAAGATGACGGAGGAATAGGGGGCCCCTTTTTCAGCCGGTCCCCTGAGTCGAGCTGGATAGGTACCAGACCAGCCTGAACATCCACGGAATCAGCCCGAGACACAGGAAAATACATCTGGATCTCTACAAACAAACATCTCCAGTGCTGAGTATTGAGGTACGAAGCGGGGAGCCGTGAATCCGCGCACAGATATTGGAAGATAAACGGAAGGGGGAGGGAGCCTACGCGTTCGGGTGCCGGGAAGCGGTAGCCACCTGCACTGGGGAGCGGGCGGATATGTGGACCAGCACCCGCGAGAGAGCAGACTGAGACGGTGAGCCGGGGAACGCGCACGACCGGACTGAAGCGGAGCTCCGGTGTGCTCACTGGAACCAGACTGAGACCGGGAGGTCCGGAGCGCATGGGGGCGGCTGGCAGCTGGCGGTGTTAGAAACACAAAGGACAGAGACGTGCCGGCCCTGGAAGTGAGGGCTGGGACACCGGGTGTGGGGCGCACATCCCGGGACGCTGCAGGGTTGAGCAGCACCAACAGAAACAGAGTTAAAGTGGCCAGAACATCAGTGGAGAACGGTCTGTGATCCCTCTGTTCTGAGACAGAGGCTGAGATTCGGCCACTGCTGCTCTGACTCTCAGAATAGGCACAGCAGACCGCCAGGGAACAAAAGCCTGGAAATACCAGCTCACAGTGTGCCCATCCCCATCCCCCCTCGCAGGGGACACGGAGACTCTACCCAAACAGGGTTGCCTGAGTATTGGCGTGGCAGGCCCCTCCCCCAGAAGGCAGGCTGAAAAATCAAGAGGCCCACATCCCTAAGATCCCTATAAAACAACGGCACACTGCCTGGGTCCCGGTCAATATTTGGGCTCTGGACAACCCCACAGCTTCTCCTCATCAGAATGACGAAAAGAAGTCCCCCCCAGCAAAGAAAAGACAATGAGTCTGTGGCCTCTGCCACAGAACTAATGGATATGGATATAACCAAATTATCAGAAATGGAATTCAGAGTAACAATGGTCAAGATGATGTGTAGACTTGAAAAAAGTATTAACGAAAATGTTAATGAGAATATAGAATCTCTAAGGGCGGAAATGAGAGNATTAATGAGAATATAGAATCTCTAAGGGTGGAAATGTGAGCGAATCTGGCAGAAATTTAAAATTCTATGAGCCAAATGCCGTCAAAACTAGAGGCTCTGACGGCCAGGGAGAATGAGGCAGAAGAACATATGAGCGAATTGGAGGATGGGTTAGTAGAAGAGAAAGCTAAAATAGAATCTGGACTCAAAAAAATCCATGCTCAAGAATGTAGGTTACGGGAGATTACTGACTCAATGAAACGTTCCAATGTCAGAATCATTTGCATTCCCGAGGGGGTGGAGCAAAACAGAGGTCTAGAAGAGATATTTGAACAAATTGTAGCTGAAAACTTCCCTAATCTAGTGAGGGAAATAAACATTTGTGTCTAAGAGGCAGAGAGGACCCCTCCCAAGCTCAACCATGACAAACCTACGCCATGTCACATCATAGTGCAATTTGCAATTATTAGATCCAAGGATACAGTATTGAAAGCGGCCAGGGCAAAGAAATTTCTCACGTACCAAGGCAAAGGTATCAGGATTACGTCAGACCTGTCTACAGAGACCTGGAATGAGAGAAAGGCTTGGGGGGGCATTTTTAAAGCTCTTTCAGAGAAAAACATGCAGCCAAGGATCCTTTATCCAGCAAAGCTGTNTGTGTCTAAGAGGCAGAGAGGACCCCTCCCAAGCTCAACCATGACAAACCTACGCCATGTCACATCATAGTGCAATTTGCAATTATTAGATCCAAGGATACAGTATTGAAAGCGGCCAGGGCAAAGAAATTTCTCACGTACCAAGGCAA
>NW_023213783.1:0-1627 GCF_002007445.2 Ailuropoda melanoleuca
GATCCACTAATTCTGCACTGGGAAGGCTTTGTTCTCGCTCTTCCTTCTTCGTGGAATCTCAACAAGCAGCCGCTGAACGTTTGTTGTCATTGCAGAAGCAGCTTTAATCAGACGTCAGATGACACCCTGAGTGTTTTAGTCTGTTTTCTTTCTTTGCGCTGCTGTGCGGTCACTCTGGTTACCCTGCCTGTGCCAGCGGCATTATCTGGAGCTTGCGGGTGCTCTTTGTTTTCAGGTAGTTGCATTCACTTTCCGCACACCAGTGTTTATGAAATACTGGAATCCTCGAGTGTAACATGAACAGTTTGTACTTGCTTTGAAAGTAATTGAACCTCCCTCCCCTTTCATGGTTTTTTTTTTTTTTTTTTTGGCTTGGTTGTTTATGGCTTTTGTCTTCTTACCATATTAGATTTGGTTTTTGCTCAGACATAGGATTACATATGATAATTTTTACTTTTTAAATTCTATTTGTTTTTAACGGTTTCCACGGTATTTAAAATTTTTGTGTTTTTTTTTTGTTTTTCGTGGGGTTTTTGTTTTTATTTTTTATTTATTTTTGTTTCCATGATTAAATGACCACTTGCTTAATTTGGTAGTTCAGCCAAGTAATGGAGAATTTAAAATACTCGATTGCCAATTTCAGTGGGAGATAGATAAAACTTTTTGTCCTCATGACTACCTTATTTCTTGTGGTTCTGTATATTATTTTGCAAGTGATTCTTGGTCCTAATTGAAAGATATTTTTTAAATTTTACTTTGTTGAGGACTGGCACTTGTATAAATGTTGCTTTTACCTACTTTTATTTTAAAAGGAGGATATTTAAATGATGGACAGTTTAATCACAGTTTGACAATANTTAATCACAGTTTGACAATAGTCTTTTTCTGATTTTTCTGTGAGATTGCATGAGAAGAAGGGAAAGGAAAAAGCCCTCAAAATTATTAAATAGTGCAGGAAGAGGAAGCATTTTGAGCTCCTGAAAAAAAAAATTGTTTCTTTAAAATGAGCTTTCTAGCTACAACTCCACTTTTCTTGTCATTTCGATTTGCTGTGGAATTTAAATTACATAGACTTTCACATTGAGAGTGCCCACTCTCCCTGTCCTGCCCATTTATTGTGGAAGGGCCCTGGTGAGGGGCAATCTTTGATAAAAAGAGGTAGTTATAGTAACTACTGGGTAAAAGAAACATTAGAAATGGAGCTCACTCAGATGTCATAGACCTTTGAGGTGCTGGTGAGTTGGAGGCTTCATTATGTTTAGCTGCACAAGAGACTTCCTCTTTCCAGAGTTGATTACAAAAAAAGGACTCGGATGATGGCTTAATAAGCTGTCNGAAAAGGGACTCTGATGATGGCTTAATAAGCTGTCTCTTGCTGGCCATTGTAGATAAATCACAAGTGTGCTGCAGCATGGGAAGAACACACAAAGGGGAAACCTTTTGTAGAACGAAGACCTTGCCACAGGGTATTTGGGTAACAGGAGAAAGGTGCATAGAGCCTTGTGGGGGGATGGAGGGGAGAAACGGTAGTTTCTTTTTTATTTTTCTTATAATATTTTTTTATTATGTTAGTCACCATACAGTACATCCCTGGTTTTTGATGTAAAGTTCGATGATTCATTAGTTG
>NW_023213783.1:1643-1770 GCF_002007445.2 Ailuropoda melanoleuca
TTCATTAGTTGCGTATAACACCCAGTGCACTATGCAATACGTGCCCTCCTCACTATCCATCACCAGCCTATCCCATTCCCCCACCCGCCTCCCCTCTGAAGCCCTCAGTTTGTTTCTCAGAGTCCAT
>NW_023213783.1:1891-2207 GCF_002007445.2 Ailuropoda melanoleuca
ATAATTGTCTTTCTCTGCTTGACTTATTTCACTTAGCATTATCTCCTCCAGTGCTGTCCATGTGGCAGCAAATGTTGAGAAATCGTTCTTTCTGATACCTGAGTAATATTCCATTGTATATATGGACCACATCTTCTTAGTCCAGTCATCTGGTGAAGGGAATCTTGGCTCCTTCCATGATTTAGCTATTGTGGACAATGCTGCTATGAACATTGGGGTGCATATGGCCCTTCNATACCCAGTACTGCAATGGCTGGGTCATAGGGTAGTTCAATTTTTAACATTTTAAGGGACCTCCACACTGTTTTCCATAGTG
>NW_023213784.1:0-590 GCF_002007445.2 Ailuropoda melanoleuca
TCATTTTTACAACATTTTATTAGACAAATTTCCGAACAATGGCTATAATTTCCATGTAAAACAGAAATGGGTGCGACACAAGAGTAAAGAAAAAGATACAGGGGAGCAAAGAAGATACAGTCAACTTATTGAAGTCACTCAAATGGCTCTGCTTTCTCCAAGACTTGCATTGCTTCCAAGTCACCCAGCACTGCCCCTTACAGTAGTTTCGTCAGCAGGAGTGGCACTAGGGCGGCCAGACCGGCGAGGAGGGAGAGTTTGATGGCAGTGCCAGAGTTGCAGAGTTCCCCCAAGCAGCACGAGTGGGTGACCGTGTACTCAATGCCTGCAACGGAGTTGGTCTCGGTTGTAAGGCAACTTGCAGGATTCAGGCACCCCTTCGCCGTAATCTTTGCAGAGCCTTTGGAGGCCACGCGCGTGTCGCAGGTCTCCAGGAGGCCGCAGGTGACCTTGGTCTGGAGGAGGCAGGGGTAGTCGCACGAGTAGCACTGGAGCCCGTCACCGACAGCCAGGCAGCAGAACACGAGAAACCCCGCGAGGATAAGGCCCTTCATTTTGCCGAGGCTTCGCGGCGCTGTAATTCCTAGAGA
>NW_023213785.1:0-590 GCF_002007445.2 Ailuropoda melanoleuca
TCCTTCCTTCCTTCCTTCTTTTCCTCCTTTCTTCCTTCCTGTCAAATTGGCAGCAGTGGAACCCACAGGAAGATAGGACCTTGATGCAATTGAGCCCATGTCAGTAAGAGCTGGTAGAGTGTGGACAATGGGAATCAATTTCCTCACTATTGAATTTGGGAGTTACAAAAATGGAAAGGGAGACAATTAGAATGAATGCAGTATATTGGATTAGAATTAAAGATATTGGTGTAATGTCATGCTTTCAAAAATATTATATGTTCTTCTATTTAAATATGGATACATGAGGATGAGCACAGAAATAAGTATAGATGTATGTGTGTTGGGTGTATGTGTGTGTATATTTACACTTATTTCCTAGCTTTCTTCACTGAAGTGAGTGGGAGCAATGACACTTCAGCAGCAATGAGAATACTGAATGTCCAGATCTTGGTTTCCATAAACAGTGAAAGAAATGAAGGAGAGGAGAGTGAAACTACAGAATAAGTCTGGAACATTTCATTGAGTCAGAAAAAAAAATGCTCAAAAAATAAATGAGATAAGATAAAAGGAAGAAAAACCTAGCCTGGAGGATCTTACCAATTAAAGCA
>NW_023213786.1:0-590 GCF_002007445.2 Ailuropoda melanoleuca
TCTGGAATGAGTTTTGGGATGGATCGAATGGGCTCTACTTTGGAACGAGTTGCTTCAGCTTTAGATAGAATGGGATCAGTTGATAGGATGGGTTCAGCTAGTATGGATCGAATGGGTATGGTTTCTTCATCGATGGATCGAATGGGCTCTGGAATTGATCGGATTGGTCAAGTTATGGATCGAATGTCCACACCAGTAGATCGCATGGGTTCTGGGGCCATGGGTAGAATGGGTTTGGATCGTGTAGGCGCAGGTGGAATGGACCGAATTGGAGCTAGTATGGGACAGTCTATGGGGGCAGGACTGGATCGCATGGGACTTGCAATGGGAGTTGGTTTTGACAGGACAATGGACATGGATCGTGCCAACTTTGGAGGTGGTGGATTTGGAGGTGCATATGGTGGATCTGCATCTGGAGGACCTGCAGGTCAAAGGAAAGGCTGCCAGATATTTGTGAGAAATCTTTCTTTTGACTTCACTTGGAAAATGCTGAAAGACAAATTTAACGAATGTGGTCATGTAATCTATGCTGACATCAAGATGGAAAATGGCAAATCCAAGGGTTGTGGCGTTGTTAAATTTGACTCCCC
>NW_023213787.1:0-590 GCF_002007445.2 Ailuropoda melanoleuca
TTAGCCTGAGTCCCAGAAATAAGAAAGAACTTATCTCATCTTTTTCCACAAGCCCTGTTCTAATTGCCCCATTAACTCTGTTTCTTTAGGTATAAGTTTTATTTGTTGAATTTATTGTCTCCTTTCATGCTGGAGACTTTTCTTGGCTATTTGGTGTTTCTTCATTTGGTGCTTGTCTTTGTAGTGGACATTGCAAGTTCAGTTTTCTGCTTGCTGGAGAGGCAGTGTGTGAGCTGTAGCTGTAACCCTTTCTCTGCCCAGTTTCCAGTGGGCGTGGGAGGACCTCTGGTGCCATCACATGGTCTCCTGCAGCCCCAGCCCCTAGGAGCTACCCTGCCTTTCTCAAGCTCCCACATTCACTATTGATCTCTGGAGGCCGATTCCTCCATTTCTGGGGTGTGTGAGAGTAGAGGGTGAGGGGTAGATGGTGGTTACCCCTCCTGGCTGCTCTTCTCCTCTTGTGGGAAGTACCAGGGGTAACCTACCTGTGAACTCGGGTTATCTTGTTGTGTCCCCATTCTTGACAAGTGCTTTCTTCCCATGAGTCCCACCTCCAGCTTTCTCTGTAAATTCATCTCATCTATTTTCTC
>NW_023213788.1:0-590 GCF_002007445.2 Ailuropoda melanoleuca
TTTCTTCATCTCTTTTAATCATCATCAGGGTCAGTAAATGATAGCTGGTGAACCAAGTACAGCTTACAACCTCCTTTTATATATAAAGGTTTATTGGCACACAACTATGCTGATTAGTTCACATGTTCTCTGCGGCTGATTTTATAAGACTTCAATGTTGAGTGGTTGTGACCAAGATTGTATTGCCCACAATGCTCAAAGTACTCACGGTCCCCAGACAGAAAGTTTGTGGTTTCCCAAACTAATCTGTGGTTTCCCCCCACCCAACTCATTTTCATCTCACTTGAAATGAAAAATTATTGAGGATAAATGTCATATATAATTTGAGTACCAAGCCTGGCTGTGGAAGGAATGTGCCCCACCCTTTAATAACAAAATTACATCCTACAAACTACATATTCTTTTGAAGGATTATAGAAGAGAAACAGAAATAAGAAGGAGACAGCTTGGCTCAGGTCTTCACAAAGTGGAAGTGACTTGCAAAGTTTACTCTCCCAGGTCCCCAACATTATTCGTACTTGGCTTTGCCAGTCTACTCAAAGGTGCTCAAGTCTTGGGGACTAACTCCCACATCTCTAACTCAGCTTTTT
>NW_023213789.1:0-590 GCF_002007445.2 Ailuropoda melanoleuca
TTTCTTTCTTTCTTTCTTTCTTTCTTTCTTTCTTTCTTTCTTTCTTTCTTTCAAGAGGGAGAGAGAGTGGATGGGGGTGAGGAGCAGAGGGAGAGGGAAAGAGAATCTTAAGCAGGCTCCACACCCAACACGAAGCCCGATGAGGGGCTCAGTCTCACAACCCTGAGATCATGACCTGAGCAAAATCAAGAGTTGGACAATTAACTGGCGGAGGCACCTAGACACCCCAAGAAGAGTTTCTTGAATTGCACTGGGAAATCTAGGTGGAAGCTGGGTTCCAGCCTGCGCCAGACTAAAAGCTCTGTCTTAGAAATATCCTCATAATTGTTGAATGAAGGCTGGGGATAGGGCTTTAGGATTTTGCATTCCAACCCGGAACTGGGGCTGCCAAGATGCTAGTCACTGTAGTAAGAGCCAGCCTTCCAGTCTCTGTATAAAGTTGAAAAGTAGAGCAGATTTGGAAAGCAGAAGTTAGTCTCTTTTACAGGGTGGCCAGATTAGTTTCTTTCATTTTTTTAAGTAAATTTTTTTTTAAAGATTTTATTTATTTGACAGAGATAGAGACAGCCAGCGAGAGAGGGAACACAAGC
>NW_023213790.1:0-590 GCF_002007445.2 Ailuropoda melanoleuca
TTTTTTTTTTTTTTTTTTTTTTTTTTTTTTACAAAGATGTGTGTATGGAAGATTACTGTTCTTTGAATTCATCCATTAACAATCACTATTCATACCTGTGGGATTTCCCATTCAGAATATCGGTGAGGTAGAATTAGTAGCTCTATCTCCATAATTATTTCTTAAAATGGTTTTCTAAGAGCCAGTAAAATGCTATGCTACTTCTCCTTCCTCCTTCCTGTTGTGGCCGCTCCAGGTTTTATTATGAAAATGTACGCGTGGGAATAAAAGCCCAAGCTCTTACTTAGCAGAGGGCCTGGCATGGAACAGTATCAGTAAACAAGAATTCCTTTCTTCCTTCCCTTATCCTGTTGCCTTCTGTGCTGCCCCCATCATTGAAGTAGGGAGACCATCAAAAAGTGCTAGAGTAGAAGGCTTATGGATAGCATCCCTTTCTTCGTTCAGCCAAAAATCTTTCCACTATGTCTTCTTCCCTCTGCAGCTTTATCTCTTTCTCCCCAACACGCAACCCACTGTTTTTTATTTCTTCACCAAAATATAAGTCATGTTGCCTTCGTTTAGAGCTGGACCTGCAGGCCTAATGATGGGAT
>NW_023213791.1:0-590 GCF_002007445.2 Ailuropoda melanoleuca
CATAAAATAATCTAACTTACAAAGAATAAAGGATATTTATTGAAAGGTAACTTGCAAACTGAAGGAGGTTCTGGAAAGTGAGGCCAAAGACTAGCACAGCCCCAGGTCTCTTTGGCAGGACAAACTCCAGCACAGACTCTGGGCACATCTCAGGTTCACACTGGGACCATCTGAGCATCTCTAAAAGAATGAATGCCCATATCCCATCCCCAGACGCTCACGTGTACTTTCTCACTCTGCTCCTGACCTCTGTGCTCAAGAATCAGCTTCCAGGAAGAGAGAAGGGGACTGACTCCTGGGACCGTTCAGTCCAGCCGTGTCCCTTCTGGTCCATCCATGAGTGCCTGAGGGGTGTGGGGTCTTCCACTAAAAGTGGATTCCTGCGTCTCCTCTGGAGGTTCTTGAATTTTGACGATCTATTGTTAGATGGATATACATCAAGGGTTGTAACGTCTTCTTGAAGAATTACACCCTTCATTATTACATAATCCTCTTTGTTACACCTGATAAATCTCCTTGCTGTGAGGTTAGATTTTTCTGAAATTAATGTATTTACTTCAGCTTTCTCGTAACTACTATCGCTGTGGTAC
>NW_023213792.1:0-699 GCF_002007445.2 Ailuropoda melanoleuca
TTCTTCCTCCTTTGCTCACTTGCTTCCTGCTCCTCCTTCATTTCTCAGAATAGTTCCTTCCCTTCCCAGTGACATCACGTTATGTTATGTGATCCTAGAACTCTGTTTCCTTATAGGAAGTATCTGAATTTGTAATTGTCATTTTATTTGTCTTTCCCTTTCACTAGACTTGAAGCTAAATAAGAGCCAGGGATCTTATCTGTTTAATCTGCTGAGCTTAGTATAATATCTTTTTTTTTTAAAGATTTTTTTATTTGAGAGAGGGAGATAGCACAAGCTGGGCAGAGGCAGAGGAGAAGGGAGAAGCAGACTCCCCACTGGGTAGGAAGCCCAATGCAGGATTGATCCCAGGAACCTGAGATCATGACCTGAGCTGAAAGCAGATGCTTAACCGACTGAGCCACCCTGCCCGTATAATATCTTTTACGTTGAAGTCATTCAATATATATTTGTTTAACGTATGAATGAGTGAATGTGAAAGCACACAGTCCTTTATATGCACAAAGTACTCATATTTTTTCTNCTTTTTTTTTTTTAAGATTTAAGTTATTTATTTGAGAGAGAGCATGAGTGGGAGGGTGAGAGAAGAACAGAGGTGGAGGGAGGGGGTGTGGAAAGAATCTCAAGGAGACTGCGTGCTGAGTGAAGAACCCCATGCGGGGCTCAATCCCAGGACTCTGAGATTATGACCTCAGCCGA
>NW_023213793.1:0-590 GCF_002007445.2 Ailuropoda melanoleuca
CACACACACACACTTAATTTTTGAAATACTCTGAAGGCAGAAACTTTTTATCTCCACTTTGTAGGAAAAACTAGAACCAAAGAGCAGACACTTGCATTCTTTAATTCATTTCAGTGACTATGTATATGCCTTCGAGGTGCTGCTCAGTGTCACTGGCACTGCGTGGTGGGTGTCCAGTGGCGAATACTTCAGTGTTTCATGCCTTTTTTGTGCTTTCGGTAAGTGGCAGAGGTATGATTACGCATTGTGATAAAGCTAGGAAGGGAAGAGGAATGCTATGAGGGAGAATAACAAGGAGACTATAATTTTCATTTGAAGGGGAAGGACATACTTCCATGAAATGTCAGCTACCTGGTAAGGAACTGCACTAGAATTGGAGTCTAAATCTGTTGGGCTGATTATGGACAAAATGGCATTTGGGTGCTTCATTTTGTAGACAAGATGCACTCTTAAAGTCTTTTGAATAAAAAATTATTTTAAATGTTTTAGTTTACAGCTATTCACAGAATGTTAGAGTAGAAAGTAACTACTCAGGTGTTCCCTATGTAAGGATCACTTGGTTAGCAGCCATTATATGTAGTTATCCAAAA
>NW_023213794.1:0-827 GCF_002007445.2 Ailuropoda melanoleuca
ATAGCATTGAAAGTGTAGATTGCTCTGGGTAGCATGGACATTTTAACTATGTTAATTCTTTCGATCCATGAACATGGAATATTTTTCCATCTTTTTGTGTCTTCCTCAATGTCTTTCAAGAGTAATTTATAGTTTCTGGAATATAGATCCTTTACGTCTCTGGTTAATTCCAAGGTAACGTATGCTTTTTGGTGCTATTGTAAATGGGATGAATTCCCTAATTTCTCTTTCTTCAGTCTCATTATTTGTGTATAGGAATGCAACTGATTTCTGAGCATTGATTTTGTATCCCGCCACATTACTGAATTGCTCTATAATTTCTAATAGTTTGGTAGTGGATTCTTTTGGGTTTTCCATATAAAGTATCATGTCATCTGCGAAGAGAGACAGTTTGACTTCTTCTTTGCCGATTTGGATACCTTTGATCCCTTTTTTTGTCTGATTGCTGTTGCAAGGACTTCTAGTACTATGTTGAATAATAGTGGTGAGAGTGGACATCCTTGTCGTATTCCTGATCTTAAGGGAAAGGCTTCCAGCTTTTCCCCATTGAGAATNTCCCCATTGAGAATAATATTTGCTGTAGGCTTTTCATAGATGGCTTTTATGAGCTTGAGAAATGAACCCTTTATTCCTACACTCTGAAGAGTTTTAATCAGGAAAGGATGCTGTATTTTGTCAAATGCTTTTTCTGCATCTATTGAGAGGATCATATGGTTCNTTTTGAATTTTTCCTTCTGCATAAAATCTATGACACTAATTGATTTGCAAATGTTGAACCACCCTTGCATCCCAGGGATGAATCCCACTTGGTCATGATGGATAATCCT
>NW_023213795.1:0-590 GCF_002007445.2 Ailuropoda melanoleuca
ATTTTTTAAAAAATGTGCCAACTGTGAAAGATGTGGCACATTTCATCACTGAAGTGTGTAGTACTTGTATTAGTAGTAGTACTACTAGTAGTAAAGTAGTATAGTAGAAGTGGTAGCTGTGGTAATGATAGTAGTAAAACTAGAATATTTTTTTAAAAGTTTTATGATATATCTGGATTTTGTTGAAATTGATAGTTCTGAAATTTTACAGCATGGTATCTAGAAACAAAATATGCTTAAAATTTAAAGAAACTGCAGTGTAATTATCTGCACAAAACAACATGGCCTGTGAATTATAGGACATACCCAAAACCAGTTAGTATTTAACATGTACAGGTCAACAATAAACCGATATTTTCATAGTAAAGAATCATATATTTGGCGTGAATTTGTAGCATGACTTGGGAAACCTCCTGGTTTATATCAGAATATATTAGAATTGATCTATGTTAACAAATACTGTCAGTTAGTTATCTGAATGTTAAATTATCTATGTTAAATAGGTTAAAATGTTGGGGCGCCTGGGTGGCGCAGTCGTTAAGCATCTGCCTTCGGCTCAGGGTGTGATCCCGGCGTTATGGGATCGAGCC
>NW_023213796.1:0-590 GCF_002007445.2 Ailuropoda melanoleuca
GAAGGATGGTAAGCTGAGAGGTGACAACGATCAGATCTGTATTTTGAAAAGATGAATGTCACTGCGTTGTGAGGGATGGACGGGCGGGGGGCAAGCAGGGATGCAGGCGCTGATAGGTAGGAGGCCTCTGGTCACAGCTGCGTGGCCCTGGCACTCAGAGGAGAGGTCTGTGCCGGAGATGAAATGTGTGCCTCCTTGGCAGGCTGATGATAGCCACGGTCATGGGGGAGCTGGCCTGGGGAGACCATCTAGAGCTGCTTTGTCCGATACAGTAAGCACGAGTCACATGCACCTCTTAAACGACTGACATGTGCCTGGTCTGAATTGAGATATACTCTAAATATAAAATACACACTGAATTTTGAAGTATAAAAGAATGTGAGGTATCTCATTAATAATTTTATATCATTTGTATGTTGAAATGAAAACACTTTGGATACACTGAATAAAATAAATCACTAAAATTAATTTTACCAGTTTCTTTTTAACTTTTTTAGATGTGGCTTCTTGAAAATTTAAATTACACAAGGGATTGGGCTTTGTGGCTCCCATTAAGCTTCATTTAGGCAATGCTGATCTAGAGAGAGAGG
>NW_023213797.1:0-590 GCF_002007445.2 Ailuropoda melanoleuca
ACAGATATTCCACAATATCTGACTCATAGAAAGTGATCATTATGTGCTTATCTAATAAATAAATGGCTTCCTTCCTCTTTTTCTGTGCCAAACACATAATATGTGTTCAGTTCATACAGGTGTTTCTACATCAACATATAAAACCGTTCATATAGCCAAATAACACGGATTTTTAGAATTAGAGTACTTTTGAAGGTTGGAAAGCGTCTAAAAAGAAAGAGGATAGTGTTGGAATATTAAAGGAGACTTGGAATATTTTTGGAGTCGATGGTGAATTTTTAAGTTCTTTTTTTTTTTTAATCCATCTAGCAGAGGGTGTATTTCTACCTTTCTAATGAATTGTTATAATTACTGATTTCAGATTGAATGACACTGTTTCCTCTTATAAACAATTCCTCCTCAGAGGATGCCTGAGGTAATGTGTAGATAATTACTTCTAGCTGGGTTGTTCTACTCATATGCATACCTTGGACCCCAGATTGGAGCTCTTGAAATGCTAGTTGCTCCTCAAGAGCTTTTTTCATTGCTTTAATGGGATGTGCATGGGATTATCTCTCAGGACTGCTCTTCCTTGTGCTGTATCTGCATAC
>NW_023213799.1:0-590 GCF_002007445.2 Ailuropoda melanoleuca
ATGTAATATAAACCTCCATATAAATCATCCATGAAAAGTGCTTGTTACTTCATGGAGAAAGTATGCCCCTGTAGGTTAACCCTGCCACTGATAGTATAACGTTCTGCACCTGAACCTTGCATTAAAATTTATGTCTCATGTTATCAAAGCAAAAGGTTATCTTTGAAGGTATTGTTTGATAGAAACCTTTAGGTCTGCATGGGAATTGGCCTCGCAGATCTCCAACTGCGGGGAGCTGACCTGACTGAGGGCCAGACGATGAGTGGTGACATCTATTGCTCTGTTCCTCCCGAAGCCATGCCTGCGTAGGCTGCTCCCTGTCAGCCATGAGTGACTGTGGCAGGGAGACTACGTCAGGCTTGTTTCTAGGAGACACCAGAGGGACTCCTGTGACTCTGACTTTAGTTCCTGGATGCCATGACAGCCTTGCTGAATCTTCCTTAGATGGTAGCACTTCTCCCCAGCCTTCTCTCCTTCACTGTGGGGCTGACTTGCATCATGGTCCGAGAGCTCTCCCAGCATTCCCTGGCTCCCTCCCGATTTTCTCTTACTGGTATTGGCATCTGCTTTTTAGAGGACTGCCTAACTGT
>NW_023213800.1:0-591 GCF_002007445.2 Ailuropoda melanoleuca
AAAAAAAAAAAACTTGAACTCTACATCCACAAAAATTCTCCTCAAATGTGAGAGAGAAATAAAGATATTGGGAAAACAAAGACTGAGGAAATTCATTACTACCAGATCTTCCCTGCAAGAATGTTCAAGGAAGTTCTTTAGGTAGAAAAACAACAGTTCAGAAACCCAGATCTACGCAAAGAAAGGAAAAGCTCTGGTAAAGCAATAAATTAAGGTAAAATAAAATCTACCGTTTTGACTTAGTCTCACTAGATGTAAAAGATAACTGCTTAACGTGGTAATAGCAACAATGCATTGTTGCTATTATACATAGGACTGAGTGTATAAAGGGCAGAAATATTATGAGACACAGGAGGGAGGAACTGGGAATATGCACTTATAATTTAACTCCACTACACATGAAGCAGGATAATTTTAATTGAAGATGGATTTAGATTGGTTAGAAGTGTAATGGATGCTCTAAGATCACCAGTATAAAATGTTTCAAAGCAGTATAATTGGTATGCTAAGAGAGAAGATAAAATCAAGTGTCAATGTAAAAAGAAAATTTACAGTAAGAAAGTAATTAGTAATGATCTGTGATAAATTCTC
>NW_023213801.1:0-591 GCF_002007445.2 Ailuropoda melanoleuca
AAAAAAAAAACCACAACAAACTCATGAAATTCTAATGATTTACTTAACTAATTTCCTCTTTTGCCTCATAGGTTGTTTCTGAGGTCTCATATAATAAAGAAATATTTCATTAAACTTATTTATGCATAGCCTTTTTATATATTTTGGATTATTATTATTTTTTAGAAAATATCCCCAGAAATAAAAATGACCAGATTAAAGAGGAATGAGAAAACATCAAGTTTCTTGATAGACATGTACAAATTACTTTAACAAGGGTCCTAGCTATTATTATTCCCATTCAGTCATGTAGGAAAATACACATTTCAATGAATTCTTACCAATACTAGGTAGTCTAAATTTTAAGCTCTGACAATTTAATAGGTGCAACTTTTAGTTCAATATTGTTTTTAAAGTGTTTCTTTAAAGTTTGGATGCAGGAGTATTTTTACCTTTATTGAAGTCTAATTTTATATCAAAAATTCACCAATTTTAAATGTATAGCTTAATGAATTTTGAGAAATGTAAACAGTCCTATAACCACCCCAACACAGACTGAAAACACTTCTGTTACCCTCAACAAGGTGCCTTCAGTCCCTCAGACAGCCTGGC
>NW_023213802.1:0-591 GCF_002007445.2 Ailuropoda melanoleuca
AAAAAAAATACTAAATTGCAAATTCAAAAGTTCTCATCACCAGAACTCTGTAACTACATATGGTGACAGATGTTAACTAGATGTATCATTTTGCAATGTTTACAAATATCAAACCATTATGTTGTACACCTGAAACTAATATAATCATATATGTCAATTACTCAATAAAAAAGGGAAAGAGGCAGTATTAGAGCGTTTTTTATTATTGTGGTAAAATGTACTTAGATAAAATTTACCATTTTAACCATTTTTAAGTGTTATTGAGCACATTCACATAATTGTGCAACCATCACCACCATCCATCTCCAGAACTTTTTTATCATCTCAAACTGAAACCTCCTACCAACTCAACAATACGGTAGCTCCCCATTCTCTCCTCTCCCACAGCCCCAGGTAACCACTACGCTGCTTTCTGTCTCAATGAGTCTGACTATTCCAGGTACCTCATATAAGTGGAATCATATACTATTTGTCCTTTTGTGTCTGGCATGTTTCATTTAGTGCGAGATCCAAGGTCCATCCATGTTGTAGTATGTTTCTGAATTTCAATCATTTTCAGGGCTGAATAATATTCCATTGTATGTATATACC
>NW_023213803.1:0-1975 GCF_002007445.2 Ailuropoda melanoleuca
TGGAGTTCGCCTGGCTCCCCTGCAACACATCAGGGAAACTTATCATCGGGGTGATGTTGACCAGAGAATTTGGCTTCAAACCCAGAGGAAGCAGACTGAACTTTAGCTCTTCACTTAATAGATGAGGTTTAGTCTGCTTTTCTATACAATTGCCATACAGAGCTGTCGTGGAGATTCGAGAAAATATTTTCAAGTTCCTACGCAGCGGCCCACATCTAGGAGACACTTTGAGTCGCAGTACCGCTGTTGCTGTCATACTAGAAGTACATCCTTCAAAATAATATGTGTTTAAATGACATTTGTCATACCTTAAAACCTGTAACAGTAAGAAAACAGGCAATACAGTTTTCTGATGGGGGAATCATCCTGGGAAACTCATTATTGGTGGTTTGAGGGGGAGTGTGGCCACGACCATGCAGACTCTGTTATTATTACAACTTGAGTAAGAGGACAAATATTCATAAGGCATCGAGTTCTCCATATGTGGACTTGTCTGTGGCCACAGCCTCATCTAGCCACACGCAAGCTGGCCCCAGCTCTTGGAGGACACTGGAAAGGGAGCACACTCAGATCCACTGCCATTCCCTACCAGCTGCTAGCTGGTCTCTCCGACGAAGGGGAACACACCATAACCTTGTGAATTATCACAAACCATGGTCTCTATTACTGAAGGACCAGGATTTCTTTAGACAGTACCAAATTGAAAGAATGGAGCATGACCTCGGTCTTGGTCTGTCTGGGCTGCTGTAACAAATACCACAGACCTGGTGACATGTCAACAGGCACTGAGTTCCCACAGCTCTGCAGGCTGGAAGTGGTGTCTTCACGAGGTAGGAGGGCTGAGAGGGTTCTCTGGGGTCCCCTTTATAAAGACACTAATCCCTTCACCTGGGCCCTGCCCTCATGACCTCCTCACCTCCTGACACCATCACCTTGGGAGTTAGGATTCAACGTATGAATTTTTAAAAACAATTTTTATTTACATTCAATTTCATGAACATACACTGTATTATTATTTTCAGAGGTAGAGTTCACTGATTCATCGGTGGCATAGAACACCCAGTGCCATCAAGTGCCCTCCTTAATGCCCATCACCCAGTTACCTCATCCTCTCTTCCCTCCAGCAACCTTCAGTTTGAATTTGGGGGCATACAAACATTCAGTCCCTTTGCAAGCTTGATCCAGAGAAGTTTCAAAAAATTGACTTGGAGTGAAAATATGTGAAAAAAATGGTATTATGTATTTGTCTTAAAATCTTTTTGTGTTCCTTTAAAATGTCACAAAATCTTTGAAAAATAAATTTTAAAAATATGAGCCCTATTCTTATTACCAGGAGACACGACACCTTCTCCCTTCTTTCTGCTTCCCATCTGGCCAGGACCAGGAAAGCAAAGAGCAAGCAACTACATTCTGGGTGAGTCTTACTACTTTCAACAATTGGCATCACTTCTAAATTGGGTTGAGATCTAGTGGAAAAGTTGGTCTTTTAGATTCCCTGCCATAAAAGTAAAAATGATCCTAGATGTCAATTAGAAATCACACTGGAAAATGCCCCAGGCTTCTCTCTTCCACTTGATAGATTTTTCTATATGCAGGAGTTTCTGCATTGAATATCTGAACATGCCTACAGCTAGCAACTGAAGATTCTTAACCCTTAGGCAAGCAAGAAACAATTTAATACATCGAAGGGAGTTTTTCCTGTTAGAGTTGTATTTTTTCCCTTCAGAAAGAGATCAGTACTTTCTCCAACATCGTAAAGAGTGTATTCCAGCGTAAATCTTCGCGAGTAGAATATCACGGATGAGATTTCTGGAGAAGAAACCACAGGCACGTTGAAGTCCCAATCATAACGTAAAGGTAAGCCTGTCGACTCATCCACTCACCTACAGCAAACTTCCTGTGCACCCGTAAATGTGGGCGTTGTGTCAAGTGTTAGCTTGGTAGGTGTCTACAGCCAGACACTGTATTTGTACTG
>NW_023213804.1:0-591 GCF_002007445.2 Ailuropoda melanoleuca
AAAAAAAAGCACTGGTGGATAGTCAGGAAGTTAGGGTGCCAGGCTTGGGACTGAGGCGGCAGGACCTTGGGGAGGTCACTCAGCCTCTTGGGCCTTTGTGTCCCCATCTCCATAAAGGAAATGTGGAAGCTGGAACATATACTGGTGCCCAAGTAATAGGGTAGAGGAGTATTTCCTAGAGTTGTGCCATGAGCGAAAAACACTCACTGTCCCTACACCCAAGCTGTCTTGTTTTCAATACAAAGCGCTTAAGGATATCTTCCTTTTTAATCTCATTGGGTTGGCTCTTGGGAGACACTGTGTGTGAAAGCACTTTGAAAACCCTTAGGTTGTAATCATACTGTGGCCTGATACACGATCGTATATAAATGCTGTCATAGCCACGATTTCATTTAATATGTTTGTCAGTTCGTATGTCTATTACTATTATTGCTATGTATATCTGCTATATAATAATGTAGAATACTACATGTAATATATATATCAAATATATTTATAATATACATCACTATATATAGTAATACTGTGTATGTATATATACTATATAATACACACACATATAAATATATACATATACACATATATATATAT
>NW_023213805.1:0-591 GCF_002007445.2 Ailuropoda melanoleuca
AAAAAAATAGATTTTTCAGTCTGTTTCAAATTCAGGAAGAAACAAGAATAGGAGGGAATTTAAGTGTATGTATTCCTTATTTTAAACAGTAGCTATATTCTTCAAAAGATGTCTCTCAATTGATTTTTTTAAATGGAATCCTATTTTTTATTGACTCATTTAAAAATTTCAGAGCTGCCTTATCTCTATTATTTGTCAGTGATTTGTCTTAAACTTCTAAAATGGCAACTTTTCCTGAAAAAAAGAAGGAAGAATTTCAAGTCTATTGGACAAAACAGAGGCATTTGACATCCAGTTATTTGCTGAGATTGTCTCTCCAAAGAATTTGGAATATGTAAACACTAGATATGACAAATTAATTGGAATAGACACAAGAAATTTAATAGTTCAGTCCCATATATATTTAGATAAAATTCCCTCTAATTTACAGCTTCTACAATTTTCAAATGTCACTCTAATATTTTTCTTAAAAATGAAAATAAATTTTATGAATTTAAAATTCTAGCATGGTGGCTCATGTATAAAATATTCAGAGCAAAGCTGTCAAGTACTGAATGAAGTCATTGCAGTTTGAAAGCTGAACAGATTATG
>NW_023213806.1:0-4313 GCF_002007445.2 Ailuropoda melanoleuca
TAATTGCAGAATTTGTTCCTATGTTAAATGATAGAAATAGGCATGTATGATATTCTGTACTTACATGATACTGATAGAATCATAGTGTTCTATAATTTTATTTCACCTAAAGATACTACATCAGATTAAGAGGCATTACTGTTCTTTTTGTGTGATATATATCTTAAGATATTCTATCCAACAATGCAGTTGTCTTTTAAACATAACAGATACAAAGGCGCATACACCAAAAGTGTTCAGGTATTTATATGTTGATCATGTCCTTGTCCCTCTGTCCTTAAAACCAAACAGCAAACTCAAAAAAATGTTAACTTCCATACATCACATTCTTGAATTTTTATATATATGCTCCTTCATTTCTAGTAATCTAAATATCCTGGAAACATCATTGAAAAGGGAAGTAAAAGATTTGTATTGTATCCTTAAGTCACTATTAATTACCTTAGTCACTTAACCCTTCCTCGTCTCCATTTTTTTACCTGTGTAGTTTATAATATCTCCACAGAAGGGTATGCGAGAATGATTTTAATATATATAGAAAAGTACAGTATGAAAATTATAAAGCACTTTAAGAAGTTGATGCTAATTATTAATGGATTTTATATCTACCTACATTTCCTCAGCCAATTCTCCAAAATAATGTTATACAGTAAGTAAATCTTCATTTTACAAGTATAAAAATTAAAGAAGGCTGAGGGAGTTAACATGGCGGAGGAGTAGGGGACCCCTTTTTCAGCCGGTCCCCTGAGTTGAGCTGGATAGGTACCAGACCAGCAGGAACATCCACGGAATCAGCCTGAGACGCAGGAAGATACATCTGGATCTCTACAAATGAACATCTCCAGCGCTGAGTATCGAGGTACGAAGCGGGGAGCCGTGAAACNTGTGAAACCGCACACAGATATCGGAAGATAAATGGAAGGGAGAGGGAGCTGACGTGTTCGGGCACCGGGAAGCGGTAGCCACCTGCACCGGGAGCAGCGGACTCGCGGACTGGCACCCGCGAGACAGCAGACTGAGACCGTGAGCCAGGGAACGCACCACCAGACTTCTCACGGAGCTACGGAGCTCCAGTGTGCTCACTGGATCCAGATTGAGACTAGGAGCTCCGGGAGCATGCAGCGGTGGCTGGCAGCTGGCGGCATTAGAAACACAAAGTACAGAGACACGCCGGCCCTGGAAGTGAGGGCTGGGATGCCGGGTGTGGGGCGCACATCCTGGGACGCTGCAGGGTTGAGCAGCACCAACAGAAACAGAGTTAAAGTGGCCAGAANGGGGTGGCCAGAATATCAGTGGAGAACGGGCAGCAACCCCTCTGTTCTGAGACAGAGGCTGAGATTCGGCCACTGCTGCTCTGACTCTCAGAAGAGGCATAGCAAACCGCCGGGAAAGCCGCCAGAGAACAAAAGCCTGGAAAGACCGGCTCACAGTGTGCCCATCCCCATCTCCCCTCTCAGGGGACACAGAGACTCTACCCAAACAGGGTTGCCTGAGTATCGGCGCAGCAGGCCCCTCCCCGAGAAGGCAGCCTGAGAAATCAAGAAGCCCACATCCGTAAGATCCCTATAAAACAAGGGCGCACGGCCTGGGCCCCGGTCAATAATTTGGGCTCTGAACATTCCCGCAATCTCTCGTCATCAGAATGACGAGAGGGAGAAGTCCCCCCCAGCAAAGAAAAGATAATGAGTCTGTGGCCTCTGCCAAAGAACTAATGGATACGGATATAACCAAATTATCAGAAATGGAATTCAGAGTAATAATAGTCAAGTTGATGTGTAGATTTGAAGAAAGTATTAACGAAAGTGTTAATGAGAATATAGAATCTCTAAGGGCGGAAATGAGAGCGAACCTGGCAGAAATTAAAAATTCTATGAGCCAAATGCAGTCAAAACTAGAGGCTCTGACGGCCAGGGTCACCGAGGCAGAGGAACGCGTTAGCGAATTGGAGGATGNGATCAGCGAATGGGAGGATGGGTTAGTAGAAGAGGAAGCTAAAATAGAATCTGGACTCAAAAAAATCCACTTTAAGGAATGTAGGTTATGGGAGATTACTGACTCCAAGGCAAAGGTATCAAAATTACCAGACCTGTCTGTAAAGACCTAGAATGAGAGAAGGGGGGGGGCATTTTTAAAGCTCTTTCAGAGAAAAACATGCAGCCAAGGATCCTTTATCCAGCAAAGCTGTCATTCAGAATTGATGGAGAAATAAAGACGTTCCAAAATCACCAGTCATTGACCAATTTCACAACCATGAAACCAGCCCTACAGGAGATATTAAGGGGGGTACTATAAAGGTAAAAAGGCCCCAAGAGTGATACAGAACAGCAAGTCACAACCGATACAAAGACTTTAAAGAGAAATGGCATCATTAAAATCATATCTGTCAATAATCTCTATCAATCTAAATGGCTTAAACTCTCCCATAAAACGCCACAGGGTTGCAGATTGGATAAAAAGACATGACCCATCCATTTGCTGTCTACAAGAGACTCATTTTGAACCCAAAGATGCATTCAGACTTAGAGTAAGGGGATGGAGTACCATCTTCCACGCAAATGGACCTCAAAANTGCTCCCATAAAACGCCACAGATTTGCAGATTGGATAAAAAGACATGATCCATCCATTTACTGTCTACAAGAGACTCATTTTGAACCTAAAGATACATTCAGACTTAGAGTAAGGGGATGGAGTACCATCTTCCACGCAAATGGACCTCAAAAGAAAGCTGGAGTAGCAATTCTCATNGTCATATATGACAGATTGGATTTTAAACTAAAGATTATAGTTAGAGACACAGAAGGGCACCATATTATTCTTAAAGGATGTACCCAACAAGTGGAGATGACAATTATAAATATATATGCCCCAACAGGGGAGCAGCAAGATACACAAGCCAACTCTTAACCACAATAAAAGAGACATATAGATAAGAACACAGTAATAGNATAGGTAAAAATACACTAATAGTAGGAGACCTCAACACTCCACTATCAGAAATAGACAGATCACCTAAGCAAGAAATAAGCAAAGAATCAAAGGCTTTGAATGCCATACTCGACGAGTTGGACCTCATAGATATATATAGAACACTACACCCCAGAACCAAAGAATACTCATTCTATTCAAATGCCCATGGAACATTCTCAAGAATAGATCATGCTCTGGGACACAAAACAGGTCTCAGCCAATACCAAAAGATTGAAATTATCCCCTGCATATTCTCAGACCACAACGCTCTGAAATTGGAACTCAACCACNTGACGATATATATAGAACACTACACCCCAGAACCAAAGAATAATCATTCTATTCTAATGCCCAAGGAACATTCTCAAGAATAGACCATGTTCTGGGTCACAAAACAGGTCTCAACCAATACCAAAAGANCGATACCAAAGGACTGAAATTATTCCCTGAATATTCTCAGACCACAACGCTCTGAAATTGGAACTCAACCACAAGGAAAAATCTGGAAGAAACTCAAACACTTGGANAGACTAAGATCCGTCCTGCTCAGGAATGATTCGATAAACCAGGAAATCAAAAATCAATTTAAACAATTTATGGAGACCAATGAGAATGAAAACACAACGGTCCAAAACCTATGGGATACTGCAAAGGCAGTCCTAAGGGGGAAATACATAGCCATCCAAGCCTCACTCAAAAGAATAGAAAAATCTAAAATGCAGTTTCTATATTCTCACCTCAAGAAACTGGAACAGCAACAGAGGGACAGGCCTAACCCACTGACAAGGAAGGAGTTGACCAAGATTAGAGCAGAAATCAATGAATTAGAAACCAGAAGCACAGTAGAGCAGATCAACAGGACTAGAAGCTGGTTCTTTGAGAGAATCCATAAAATTGAAAGACCACTGGCAAGACTTATCCAAAAGAATAGAGAAAGGACCCAAATTAATAAAATTATGACTGAAAAGGGAGAGGTCACGACCAGCACCATTGAAATTGCAAGGATTATTAGAAACTTTTATCAACAGCTATATGCCAAAAAACTAAACAATCTGGAAGAGATGGAGGCCTTCCTGGAAACCTATAAACTACCAAGACTGAAACAGGAAGAAATAGATTTCTTAAATAGGCCAATTAACTATGAAGAAATTGAGTCAGTGATAAACAACCTTCCAAATAATAAAACTCCAGGCCCAGACGGTTTTCCTGGGGAATTNTGGACAGTTTTCCTGGAGAATTCTACCAAACATTCAAAGAACTAATACCTATTCTTCTAAAGCTATTTCAAAAAATAGAAACAGAAGGAAAGCTATCAAACTCATTCTGTGAGGCCAATATTACCTT
>NW_023213807.1:0-591 GCF_002007445.2 Ailuropoda melanoleuca
GGAAATTCCCATGGATTAAGTTAAACATGCTGAGGTTCAAGTCCTCCTCCACCAGGTGGCGCCATGGGTTTCCCAAGGTTCTGCTAGGTATCTGCCACCTTTGACCAAGCATCTCCTGGATACCCCAGTACCACCCAGGCACCATCACCCTCACTGAAGCCCAGGACCTGAGGTCTTCCAGTGACCCACACTGTTAGGGTTCAACTGCAGAGTCATTGTAAATGTATCAGGATGCATCTGAGATAAGGACACATTCTTACCTGTAAAACATATCCATAATAGAATTATCACCTCTAAAATAAATTAATAATGATTCTTAAAATATCATCAAATATTAAGTCAGTATTCAAATTTCCAGTTACCTAACAGATGTCATATACTTCACCTTCCTTATTGAGTCTTGACTTGACCCCAGGGGTTGCTTGGGTTTGATGTGAAGGCTGAGGCACGAGAGTATTTCAGATGCTGAGGGTCCTGTCACCTTGGCATAAGGAAAAGATCTTAGGATTCAGAACTAGCTGACTTTATTTCCAGCCCTTGCTCTGCCTCGATAGCCTCCCTGAACCTCAGTTTTTTCCACTGTAAAATGGG
>NW_023213808.1:0-591 GCF_002007445.2 Ailuropoda melanoleuca
ACACACACATTCATATTTTATTCTGATTTCTATATCTTATCTAACGCTTTTTTGCTGATCTTTGCCACAGAAATTATATAAATCTCTCTCAACCCAACCTAATTCATGTTACGAATTCATGTTTTGTTCCCTCCCTCAAAATTTAAAAGTTGAAGACCTAATCCCAGTGCTTCAGAATGTAACTATATTTGGAGATAGTGTCTTTAAAATAGTGATTAAATTAAAATGAAGTCTAGGGCACCTAGGTGACTCAGTCGGTTGAGTGTCCAGCTCTTGATTTCAGCTCAGGTTATGATCTCTGGGTTGTGAGATCAAGCCCCGTGTTGGGCTCTGTGTTCAGTGCAGAATCTGCTTGAATTCTTTCCCCCCCTCTATCCCTTCCCCCTTGGCTCCTACCCCACACCTGCTCGCATGTGCGTGCATCCTCTCTCTCTAAATAAATAAAGTCTTGAAAAAAATAAAAGAAAGGAGACTTGCAGGTGAATAAATACTTTTGGTATTTAACACTGTGTTGCCACAAGAAATTATACATAATAGTGCTGTATGGTCCTAAGTCTGTTTCTGGCTTTATTGCGTAATTCCTTAGAGACT
>NW_023213809.1:0-591 GCF_002007445.2 Ailuropoda melanoleuca
AAAATCCTAAAAGCTTTCAGAAGGTTGGAATGACAGTAATCTGGTGAAAGCCCATTAGTAACATTTCAGTTTGTCATGTAACCTTAATAAGAAAAGAATTTATCAGTTTGACTCTCTTTTCTCCCAAACAGATGAAATGAAGAATTAGACACCCAAATGATAAGTTTATGAGTACTTAGAGAAACTTATTAATATAAAGGAATAGTGATTATTTCATTGGTATATATTGTGAGTGTATGTTGTATAGGCTTATTTCTTCAATTCAAATATAGATGAATAATATGCTACTAAAATCAGTATCTTAATGCATCAAGACAAAATATACTACAAATATGTCTCAAAATGGTGCAAGAGATAATAAGAATATGGAAGTAAGGACATCTTGTTTCTAATACTGTCGGTATTACTAAATATATATATTTAGTATATAATTTATATATATAAATATATACTATTATATATAGTATATAATAGTATATAAATATATATATTTAGTATATAATTTAGTATTACTAAATATATATGTATACATATACATATATATACATATATACACATACATATATATACATATATATACACATATATAAC
>NW_023213810.1:0-591 GCF_002007445.2 Ailuropoda melanoleuca
TACTTGGAATTTTAAATTTTGACCTTTTCCCATGCTAGCCATATGTAGTACGATCTTCTCTCACGATGCTGGGAGTGGCAGCGAGCCACAGCTCCCAGTCAGCCACATGACCAAGAGGCTCAACAACCAATACACTTACAACCATACTGTACCCATATGACCACTCTGTTTCAGCAAAGTATTCAATAAATTACATGACATAGTCAACACTTTATTGTAAAGTAGGTCTGTGTTCGATGATTTTGCCCAACTGTAAGCTAATGTAGGTATTCTAAACACATTTAAGGTAGGCTGGACTAAGCTGTGATATTCTGTAAGTGAGGTGTATTAAGTGCATTTTTGACTTAATGATGCTTTCCACTTATGATGGGCTTATCAGGGTAACCCTACTGTAAGTCAAGGAAGATCCATATAAAGTAAATAAATGAGATTTGTATCAGCTTACTACAATACCACACCTCAATCCAAAGTGTATTAAAAGAATTACTGCTCTAAGAGGACTTCATTTATTTAATGGTGGTTGCCCTCGCAATGCAGATTATTTATCATTTAGACACATATAAGCATAATTTATCAATATAACAGAGCAAA
>NW_023213811.1:0-591 GCF_002007445.2 Ailuropoda melanoleuca
AAAGGACACTCATTCTGGCATCACCCAACTAGCCAGGGGAAACCAAGAAAGGGCGGGCCGAGCAGAAGGCGATGTTTTATTAAATCTTCTCTCTCTCCTCTTTGCCACTTACTGACCCTACTTCCTAAGCAGCCCAGGAATCCACCTGTTCATCTCCATTCTCTGGCCACCACCTTAGCCCAAGCCCCCTGCATCTCCCCTAGAGCCTCCCTGACTCCACCCTCACCCCTGCCCTTCCCAAGTCCATGCATTACCCCGCATGTACCTGCTACTCATTGACTTAAAAGACATAAATGGCTCCCATTGTTCTCAGCATAATACTCGAAACCCTCAACCCAAGATACAAGTACCCGCACAATCTGGCCAGCCTTCCAGAACCTTCTCGCCCAGCACCTAGAGCTCCTACGTATCCAATGAAATGTCCTCGCCCCTCTCCCTCTTGATCTCCAGCTCTGGCTGTTCTGATCTTTGCCCAGTTCATCAGGAGACCCACGCTCTGCCTCGGCTGTTCTCTCTCCAGCCACCAATCCTGTCCGGCTAAGCCACGCCCATTCTCCCTAGATGTCAGCTTAAATGTCCCCTCCCAAGGAG
>NW_023213812.1:0-591 GCF_002007445.2 Ailuropoda melanoleuca
AGTATTAGAGTTTAAATTTGATACTATTTGAAATCATTCCCTCTGATCCTAATACATGTAAAGGGACATTAGTTTGTATTTGATTGTTTCCAAGCCCTGAGGTGTTAGGTTCAGAAATACTGTTTTCGTTAAGATTTCAAATTTATAAATTTAACTTAAATTTATAATTTTTTAATCTATAAATTTATATTAATTAGAACATACATTCATTTAAATTTAATGTTTTTGGAATAAACTAAACTTTTATAAACAGGAAGATTAATACACATGCTGGTTTTTCTTATAGCCATAAATGTGTATGGAATTTTGAGGTTCACAAAAAGAACAAATTGCAAATATTACAAATATATTTGATATAGATTGAAAACTTAGTTGACAAAAGATGGACTTCAAAGTGAGTAACTAAACATGATATAAAGAACAAAAACAGCTTTGTCAAATTTAAAAAGATTTCACTAAAAAATTATAAGAAATGACGATCAGTGAGAATTATATGAACCAGTAAAGGCTGCTGAAGGAAGTACATATTTCAACTAAAGCATGTTACAAAACTTTATCTTCATAGTAAAGATAGAGAATAACCTATTTTAG
>NW_023213813.1:0-591 GCF_002007445.2 Ailuropoda melanoleuca
GTTTGAGGAAGTAGCCAGCGTTAAGTGTGTGGTCATTGGGAGGCTGGAGCGGCCAGCACGTGAGCGAGACTCTTGAAGGAACACGGAGCAGGTGTGGGAAGTGCCCCAGGCTGCCTCCCGAGTGCAGGACTGGGGGGCTTCTCTGGCTGGCGGTGATGTCTCCCTTCCCCGGGCGGGGGGGAGTGTGCAGCTCACTACCTAAGCCCCACCTGGGTGTCAAAAGACCCGCTGAGTCGTAAACATTTCGCACCTATTTGCGAACCTGATTTCTAGTATCTGCTTCACAGGGAGGTAGGGAGTCTATCCTGTTGAAGACATGCACTCAGCAGAGACCCACTTGTCCCCCACAGTCTGTTACTGTGAACATGATGCAAGCCTTTGAGATGTTGCTTTTTTTTTTTTACTCCTTAATAAGTCAGCTTTGATCAGATTCCAGCAGGGTTCACACTTCCCCAGAAGCCTGACGACTTGGTGGCCATTTGTAGGCCCATTTCTCTTTCTGCAGAATTGTGGCACTTGATGAAACATAGAAGAGCAGATCTGCTAGATTTTCTCCAAGGCATGTGTAGTATTTTTATAATCAGAAAATAA
>NW_023213814.1:0-1002 GCF_002007445.2 Ailuropoda melanoleuca
TTCAGCAGAAACACAGAGCCACCTGCAGGAACCAGCACAGTGTGGGCACTGGCCGACTAACTTGCTTACACAAAGCTCACACCACTGTACTCTGATGGGACTGCCCTTCTCGGCCACGTTTGCCTTAGTCCCAACACAGTGGGCGCCTACCGCAGAAGACCAGCACAAACTCCTGCCCATACCACATCTCCTCACCAGAGGGCTTTACAGGGCCTCAGTTCTGGTGGAGGTGGTAACACATCTCATTTCACAAGCAGATCAGAGCACACCTAGTTAAAACTCACTTCATTCAGGCTGGGGACCAAACAACGCCCACAGCAGACAAGGAGAGCCTCTGCAGATGGTAACCACAAATCAAAAACTACTAATAAATATGCAAAGAATAAAGACAAACAAATCCAAATATGTCACTAAAGAAAACAGCAAACCATGAAAAAGAGAAAGCTTAAGAAAGGATCAGAGAAAATCTCCAGAAACAACCATAAAACAAGTAATAAATGGCAATAAATATATACCTACCAATAATTACTTTGAATTTAAATGAACTAAATCAATGGATAGCTTTTCCAAACAGAAAATCAACAAGGAAACAATGGATGTGAATGATACACTGGATCAGATGGATTTAACAGATATATTCAGAATATTCCATCCTAAAACAACTGAATACATGTTCTTTTCAAGTACACCTGGAACATTCTCCAAAAAAGATCACATATTAAACTGCGAAACAGACCTCAACAAATTCAAGAAGATCGAAGTCATACCATGTACCTTTTCTGACCACATTGCTTTGAAACTAGAAGTCAACCACAAGAAAAAATCTGGAAAGACAACAAATACATGGAGGTTAAGATACTACTAAACAATGAGTGGGTCAACCAGAAAATAAAAGAAGAAATAAAAATCTACATGAAAACAAATGAAAACGAAAACACAATGTTTCAAAACCTTTGGGATTCAGAAAAGCAGTTTTAAGAGGGAAGTTTATAGCAATACAGG
>NW_023213815.1:0-591 GCF_002007445.2 Ailuropoda melanoleuca
AAATTCCTCCCTCACAGGAAATGTTATTCTAAGATAAACATATCTTAGCAAGGTGATGTGGAAGGAACTGGGATTCAGATCTTTGTTTAAAGCCTGTTTAAAAAAAAAAAAAAAAGCCTTTTTCTATACCTTATTAGATGAAGACCTTGGACTCAAATTTTCTGTTCTAAAGTTCCCTCATCTCTAAAATGGGGATGGTATTTACAGGGTAGTTGTGAATACTAGAGCTTATATATCTGAAGTGCCCAATAAATGCTATTTCCTCAGTTCCCCTGAAGCTTAAATATAAAAAATTAAGATGTATTACCTATACTTTACATATAAAAGCAAGCTTTAAACATATGGTGATGAATTTAAGACTCCCCCCCCCCATTGGTTTCATTTATTTGCTATCAGAAGAAAGGCAGATACCAAGTTTAGGAGAATGGGGAATTGTTATCTGAACTAAGTGTCCTGGGGTATGTCTCTATATGAGGTGGATTTTGAGAAATTTCTTAAAGGTGTGAAGGGACAGTTACTTTTTTTTTTTTTCAAGCTTGCAGATAGCTGTGTAAGAAGGTCAGGTTTGCAAAAGGAAGTTTCTTTTAAATA
>NW_023213816.1:0-591 GCF_002007445.2 Ailuropoda melanoleuca
AATGACGCCAACGTGGTGTGCAGGCAACTGGGCTGTGGCTGGGCCATTTCGGCCCCAGGAAATGCCCGGTTTGGTCAGGGCTCAGGGCCGATTCTCCTTGATGATGTGCGCTGTTCTGGGCATGAGTCCTACCTATGGCGCTGCCCCCACAATGGCTGGAACTTGCACAACTGCAGGCACTCGGAGGACGCAGGTGTCATCTGCTCAGGTAAACCTCCAAAATCCCCGATTTCCCCATTCATGGTGATTGTTCCTGTGAGCAAATGCACTCCCTGCTCCAAAGGTCCCATCTGAGGCTCTACCGGATATGCCGAGCCTTGCCAGCGTTCCTCGGGATAGCTGGCAACTGAGGGCTACACGGGGTGATGAGCAGGGGCAGGAGCCCTCTGTCCTGGACCCATATGGCACAGGGGGTGGAAAGGACTGGCCACCATTCATTGCGCAGACACATGAGCCCGTGATCCTTGGCGGGATCATCTGCTCAGTGCACCCGTCTTCCCAGGCCTTCGTTCTCAAAGCACTCGTGTTGGGAACGTGGTGGGAAAATGAAGCCCCTTCATGCTTGCTTTCTTTTTTTTTTTTTTTTGCCTT
>NW_023213817.1:0-591 GCF_002007445.2 Ailuropoda melanoleuca
TTTTATCCTAAGAACAATGGAAAGCCATTGAATTGCTTGAAGCAAAGGAGTGACATAGGGAGATTTGTGGTTTTAAAAGATCACTATGTGTATGGGAATGCTTTAGGATACTTTCTAGAAGGTTATCACAAAAGTCTTTTCTAGAGGACTGCTTATAATATGGAGGTGGCAATCGTTAGTCATTATTTGAGACGCACGAATAACTGGCCCGAGACCATTTCTGAAAGTAGAATCAATAGGTCTTAATGATTGTCTGCCTTTATGTGCACATATAAATATGACTCACTCCTTTAATCTAATGTTAATCATCATGAAGATATGTTTTTAAACAGAAGTAACTGATATGTTACTTATATTGCATTAGGAACCTAATTAGTTGCTATGACCTAAATTTTTTAATGGACATGAAGTTAACTAAAGCTTTCAAAATAATTTTTCCTCTTTGGGAATAATAATTTATTTTCTGACTTTGAAAAATATAGTATTTCATAGCCAAGAAACTATAAAATATCTTTAAATGTACCAATGGCATTCTGTCTTACTGGCCTTCTGGAAATCCAAGGAAAAATAAAATTGTCCAGAGTAAAGGAA
>NW_023213818.1:0-2079 GCF_002007445.2 Ailuropoda melanoleuca
GTTCTGATACTATCTTCCCCTTTGTAGTAAAGCAAAGGAGAGAAAAGTTTCTCTTAGAAAGATAAAGGGAGATTTCCTTAGTCATGTAATAGTTACATTTACAGTAATAGCTAAGGCTTAATTTCTTCCAAAATACCATTGTTATTTATTTTAATTTGATGAATGAGCTCTAAATAGAATAATAGTGATAGAGTCTGTTTTCATCTATTTCATTGAACACTTAACTTTCCAACCTAAATATCAAATAGAAGAGATAATATAAAGTGATCCTACGCCCATAATACCAACATTTTTAAGCACGTTGCAAAGACAAGACTATTTTCTTAATTCAATTTCTTTCTTTAAAATTTTCTGTCTTTAATTTATTTCAATTGTGTTATAATTAACATACAGTGTTGTATTAGTTTCAGGTGTACAATATAGTAATTCGACAATTCTATAAATTACTCAGTGCTCATCATGATAAGTGTACTCTTAATCCAATTCACCTCTTTCGCCCATCCCCCCACCCACCTCCCTTCTGATAACCATCAGTTTTCTATAGCTAAGAGTCTGGTTTTTGGTTTGTCTCTTTTTTTCTTTATCATTTGTTTTGTTTCTTAAATTCTACATATAAGTGAAATCATATGGCGTTTGTCTTTCTCTGACTTACTTCACTTAGGATTATACCCTCTAGATCCAACCATGTTGTTGCAAATGGCAAGACTTCATTCTTTTTTATGGCGGAATAATATTTCATTGTGTATATATACCACATCTTTATCCATTCATCTATCAGTGGACACTTGGTCTGTCTCCATAATTTGGCTACTGCAAATAATGCTGCAATAAACATAAGGGTGCATGTATCTTTTTGAATTAGTGCCTTTTTTAAAGAATTTATTTATTATTTGAGAAAGAGAGAGAGTGAGCACATGGGTGGGGGCAGGGACAGAGGAAGAGGGAGAGGGAATCTCAAGCAGACTCTGTGCTGAGCGTGGAGTCCAACATGGGGCTTGATCCCATGACCCCGAACTTATGACCTGAGCCGAAACCATGAGCTAGATGCTTAACTGACTGATCCACCCAGACACCCCACGAATTAGCATTTTTCTATTTTGGGGGTAAATAGTAGTGGATCATATAGCAATTCTATTTTTAATTTTTTGAGGAACTTCCCTATTGTTTTCCACAGTGGCTGCACCAGTTTGCATTCCCACCAACAGTGCACAAGAGTTCCTTTTCTCCACATTCTTGCCAACACCTGCTGTTTCTTGTGTTGTTCATTTTAGCCATTTGGACAGGTATGAGGTGATAGCTCATTGTGGTTTTCATCTGTATTTCTCTGATGATGAGTGATGTTGAGCATCTTTTCATGTGTCTGTTGGCCATCTGGATGTCTTCTTTGAAGACACGTCTGTTCATGTCTTCTGCCCATTTTTGAATTTGTATTTGTTTTTTTGGTGTTGAGTTGTATAAGTTCTTTATATATTTTGGATATTTACCTTTTATGTCATTTGCAAATCTCTTCTCCCATTCAGTAAGTTGTCTGCTAGTTTTATTGGTGGTTTTCTTTGCTGTGCAGAAGCTTTTTATTTTGATGTAGTCCCAATAATTTATTTTTGCTTTTGTTTCCCTTGCCTCAGGGGACATATCTAGAAAGATGTTGTNTATTGGTGGTTTTCTTTGCTGTGCAGAAGCTTTTTATTTTGACGTAGTCCCAATAATTTATTTTTGCTTTTGTTTCCCTTGCCTCAGGGGACAATATCTAGAAAGACGTTGTTACAGCTAGTGTCCAAGAAATTACTGCCTGTGCTCTCTTCTAGGACTTTTTTGGTTTCAGGTCTCACATTTAGGTCTTTAATCCATTTGAATTTCATTTTTTTGTATAGTTTAAGAGAGTGGTCCAGTTTCTTTTCTTTTTGGCTACAGCAGTCCAGTTTTCCCAACACCAATTTTTGAAGAAACTATCTTGTCCCCATTGTATATTCTTTCCTCCTTTTTTGTACATTAAATGACCATAAAATTTTGGGTTTATTTCTGAATTCTCTATTCTGTTCCATTGATCTCTTGTCTACTTTTCTGTCAGTATCATATTGT
>NW_023213820.1:0-591 GCF_002007445.2 Ailuropoda melanoleuca
AAAAAAAAAAGAAAGAAAGAAAGAAGGTGGTTGCCATGGGTTAGGGGAGGATGGGAGTGGGAACTAGTGTTCCGAGTTTCAGGTCTGCAAGATGAGAAGAGTCTGGAGATGGACGGTGGTGACGTATGCACCGTGATGTGAACGTACTTAATGTCACTGAATGTCAGCTCGCTTACAAACAGGTAAGATGGTACGTCACGTGTATTTTACCACAGTGAAGATTTTAAGAAATAGACAAAAGCACGAAGCCCCGCGGCCTAGAGAAAGATAGAGAGAAAGGTCTGCTTACAGCTTTATGAAAAACGTATCCATCAGTCATTTTAACCATTAAGCGCGCCTCCAGCCTCCACGCTTCTCCGGAACCTGTCGGTGGCTGAAGGCAGTTCCATTAGACAGAACTTTTGCTCCTGCTGTCCTGTCTAAACAGCACAGCAGTCTCTGCCCTTCTCTATCATTAAGCCAAATCTATTTCTAAGAAGCACAATTCACTAAATGAGCTTTTTGAAAGGGCTTGTCCATTCCCAGGGGCATACCCGGAGCTATGTGTCGATGAGAGGGTGGGCTAGGTCTACCCTCACTGCTGTCAACAGC
>NW_023213821.1:0-591 GCF_002007445.2 Ailuropoda melanoleuca
AGCCTGATATCCTAGAAATAGCACCATGTCTGATTTTCATCGTGTTCAAGTCTTAAAACCTATCTTGCATAAGTTTCCTCTGATTTCTTTTAATTTTTTGTACAATATATATTCTTCAATTTCATTTCATTCCCGTAATTACTAAAATGCTCTGTATCTTCTTCAGTGTCCAAACTTATCACTCAGAATCTCCTCATTAACACTAACAATATCACAAATAAAGAAGGTAGCAGGCTGGGTACATGTTCATAGGACCAGACCCCAAGGCAAGTTTCCATTTGAGGCCTCAGATAGGCTCCCTTCTCTTGTCACAAGAATTTGAGGAACTACAGTCAATCATTATAGAATTTTATTGCTGGAAGAACACCTATCACTTTGATGAGGAAACTGAAATCCAAAGAAGTATTAATATTTTCAGTTTGACAGACCTAAACCAGTGACATATTTGAAACTAGATGCCAAGCTTTTAAATTTCTGGTCCAAGCTCTTTCCATGTAATGCCACAATATCAAACTTCCCTCTGGAATATTTTCAGCACAAAAAGCAGACTGGCCAAGTGGAGGGAGAGCAAGGTTCAAAGAAAATTGCTGT
>NW_023213822.1:0-591 GCF_002007445.2 Ailuropoda melanoleuca
CAGTAAAAGAAGGGCAGGATGATGTTTGAACGTTTTGTTGAGGAAGGTGGTGTGGGGTTGTCCCTAGAGAGGAAGACATGGCTGGTATATTTGCGTTGCGTAGCCGAGATAGAAGGTGTATCAAGGATAGTGCTGGAACTTTCCTGGAGACAGGTAAGAGGAGAGACCAGCTCTTCAGCATGCCCCACGTGTGAAGGCTGGACTCCACAAGGCACTGCAGCGAAGAACATACTCAAGCCTGCCCAGAGCAGAATGGCCAAGAGATGGATGGCAGATAACCAGGCCCCAGGCCGGTGCTGGCCAGCAGCGTCCACAGATGGCTGCAATGATTGGAAGAACAAAGCTTGGGCCCACTCGATGATTCTATTGAGGGAAGGAAGAAGGAGGCCCGAACTGCTGGGACTGGTAGCTGGGAGCTTAGAGCAAAGTAAGCCTGATTTTGAGAAATAAAGTAAGGTGACATTTATTAGACTCTGGTAGCATACCAACTGAGTATCCTTAGAGAGTCTAGGAACTTCACAGAAACATGGGAATGAAAATAACTAGATTATTGATTAAGCCCCATGCTATTTCAGCCACTAGCCATAGTGC
>NW_023213823.1:0-591 GCF_002007445.2 Ailuropoda melanoleuca
ATGGTGGTGAGCAACCTCAATCTGAAGCCTGGGAAATGCGTCGATATTAAGGGCCACGTTCCAGAGGACTCAAAGGGTTTTGCCATTAACCTGGGAAAGGACAGCTCTGCCATCGCACTGCACTTCAACCCCCGATTCGACCACCACGGGGACGTCAACACCATCGTCTGCAACTCCAAGGACGCAGTTGGCTGGGGCCAGGAGCAGCGCGAGACCGCCTTCCCCTTCAAGCGAGGCCAGAAAACCCAGATCTGCATACATTTCGACAAGGAGCAGCTGACCATCAAGCTGGAAGATGGTCAAGAGATGAAATTTCCAAACCGGCTGGGTCTAGAAGTGGCGGAATTCCTGTCTGTGGAGGGCTTCCATATGCAGTCTTTCAAACTGGACTAGTTGCCTTTTCTCCTGGTCAGCCCACCCGTCGCCTCATCACATATCCTGTGGATAGTTGTCTCCTGCTTGGACTGACTGGGGTGTTAGAACATGGCAGAGATGCTGCTTTCTGACCATCGGTGCCCAGCTTTCTCCTGAAGCCTTGCTCTTGGTCATCATGGGCTCCTGTTTAGTGTTGCTTTCTCTAAATAAACCAAC
>NW_023213824.1:0-591 GCF_002007445.2 Ailuropoda melanoleuca
ACACACAGTTTGAAAGTGTGGCTCTCCCAGAAGCCTTTGGTAGTGCCTTTTTGCCAAACTTCACCATGCTGGTCCTAACCTCCTTTTTAGCTAGCGGTTCCCGTACTCCTCCTCATGCATGCCACATCCTACATTGTTTGCTGTTTATTTCTTTTTTGCCTGAATACCTTTGCTCTTGCTTTTTCCTTCTTCACCTTCTCTGTGTGTGCTGTTCAGAATCTGAGCCACGTATGTCTTGCTGCTGAGCACAAGGAATGTAGCAAGTCCAAGCGGAAAATACATACCAGCTTCCTAAGACTGAGTATGACAAAAGAATCTAAGTATACCCCATTAATTTTTATATTAATTGCATGTTCAAATGACCATATTTTATCTATTTGGGGTGACATATTCTTAATTTCACCTGTTTCCTTATTTAATATGATGGTTAGAAAACTTAAAATTGCTCATGTCACTTGCATTCTGTTTCTGTTGGACATCGCTGCCCTCTGCCCCCGAGCCACGTTCCCGAAGGCTTCTCGCATCACTCTGCCCTCGGCATCGTATTGCTGTAGCGTTTACTAACCATGCCCACGTAGCGCTTAAGCTCCG
>NW_023213825.1:0-11423 GCF_002007445.2 Ailuropoda melanoleuca
CAGGAAAATTCAAATCAAAACCATCCTGAGACACCACCTTACGCCAGTTAGAATAGCAAAAATTGACAAGGCAGGAAACAACTAATGTTGGAGAGGATGTGGAGAAAGGGGATCCCTCTTACACTGTTGGTGGGAATGCAAGTTGGTACAGCCACTTTGGAAAACAGTGTGGAGGTCTCTTAAAAAGTTAAAAATTGAGCTACCCNATACAACCACTTTGGAAAACAGTGTGGAGGTCCCTCAAAAAGTTAAAAACTGAGCTACCCTATGGTCCATCAATTGCACTATGGGGTATTTACCCCAAAGGTATAGACGTAGTGAAGAAAAGGGCCACATGCACCCCAATGTTCATAGCAGCATTGTCCACAATAGCTAAATTGCGGAAGGGGCCGAGATGCCCTTCAACAGATGACCAGATTAAGAAGATGTGGTGCATATATACAATGGAATATTACTCCGCCATCAGAAAGAATGATTACACAACATTTGCAGCAACATGACGGGACTGGAGGAGATTATGCTAAGTAAAATAAGTCAAGCAGAGAAAGACAATTATCATATGGTTTCACTAATTTATGGAACATAACAAATAGGAAGATTGGTAGGAGAAGGAAGCGAAGAATGAATGGGGGGGTAAACAGAAGGGGGAATGAACCATGAGAGACTGTGGACTCTGGGAAAGAAACTGAGGGTTTCAGAGGGAAGGGGCTAGGGGACTGGGATAGGCCAGTGATGGGTAGTAAGGAGGGCACATATCACATGGTGCACTGGGTGTTATACACAAATAATGAATCATGGAACATTATATCAAAAACTAAGGATATACTGTATGGTGACTAACATAATAAAAAATTATTATAAAAAAACAAAAAAAGAAATGAAAGTCATTCTTGAGGGATGCTTAGATTTTCCTTTGAAAATCTTTTATTATTGCTGTAAAGTTAAAGTCCCAGAGAAATTTCAGAGATTCAAAAGAACATTCACCAAGGGATCAATTATAGTTCTACCCAATTGGAATATTTTGACCAAAATGAAGACAAGCAACTTGATAACTCACTTGTATATTTGTTTGCTTCTACACACCCTGCCATGTTTTCTTTAGACTCTCATTGGCAAATACATCTCTTGAAAATTGATGTTAATTTTTTCCAGTTCACCTACAGGCTCTTAAGACGTTATGCTCTATCATCATCACTCACCATCTTATATCTCTAATGTATCACAAATCTTATTTTATGATATAGCATTGTCAACAGATACACTGCCTAGAGTGACACGGAGAATACTTCATGGGCGTCTAAAGTGGCCTTGTAGATAAATAAGTCTATCATTTCAAAGATATTCCTATCCCCACAGAAACGTCTCATCATTGGAAGTTTTCCAATGTTCCAAAGTGTGTCTGAGATAGTAAGCACCCAAAGAAAATGCCCATTACAAAAGCTTATAACTTATCATACAGATATAATCCTAAGGAAGCCATGGTCACTTGGCTCAGTCCCAGAGGGATTTTAAATTCAAAGATATGTAATCCCAACAGGATGTCCAACAATTTCATACATATTTCAACATCTTTAAAGAAGATCTATTACATAAACAAAACTTATTAAAATCCTCTCTTTTTCTATTTTATTATGTCCTAAGGCCGTGGAAACCAACCGCTCACTTTCCTTCCCCAGAAGAATTGCTTATGCTTCCCTATTATTCTACCATGCAGATTTCTTTCTTGACAAAGTTCGTAATTTCTTCAAGAGCCCCCTAGCAAAAGATATGCCTTGATACAGACCTCTGGACACTAGTTCTCTTCTGTGCTCTTCTTCTCTTGTAAAAAAGCCACCTGCTTTGCTTTTGACCTTTCTATCCCATCCTCATTCCATCAATTTTGCATATAAAGCCTAAAGAATTGCCTGGAATTTGGGAAAATCTCCTCTATATCCAGGGAAAGATAGGGAACTGAGCAGGCCAAACCAGAACCTTCCTCATATGCTAATTGCTTTTGTCCTATCACACCTATTAAGTATAAGACTAGTCAAACGATATCCTAAAAGTGTACATGTCTCCTGTATAGGCTCATTTCCAAAGAGCCTTCCAATTCAAAAGCAATGCTTTGTAGAAAACAGAGACAGCCATTTGCCTCTGGTAAATGATTTAAGAAAGTCCAACATGATAGCACCATCTCTCAAAGGCTTCGCACAGCTGAGCTTTAGGTGACATAAAAAGTCCCCGTCCATCGCCTAGTAAAAGAAGAATAGCTTATTCTCCTACTGGGACTAAATTAAAAGATGCGGCTGTTCCATCATATTTAGCAGCACTCCTGTAACGCACAAAAGCTTCTGTGGCACTGATTAAGAGCAGAAAACGTCATCTGGCTTGTAGAAAGGATCTGTAACTAAAACAAAAGTATTCTCACCCTTGACTAAACATCTACTGTCAACAATCTGTCTTCTGTATGTGCCCAGGAAAACAACACTCCCAAACACACACACATAAACACAAATGTTCTATTCACAATAAATCTGCTCTAAGAACAATTATCTAGGAATCATTTTTCTTTGCCTTTTAAGTTAAATGCTTTACAAATGAATGTCAGGATTAAATGTGCCTCCTCCAGTAATGGAGGTCCACAGGCGACTTTGCTGCCAGTTTTCAAAAGGAAGAAAAGAAGGAAGGAAGGAAGGAAGGAAGGAAGGAAGGAAGGAAGGAAGGAAAGAAAGAAAGAAAGAAAGAAAGAAAGAAAGAAAGAAAGAAAAGAAAGAAAGGAAAGAAAGAAAGAAAGAAAGAAAGAAAGAAAGAAAGAAAGAAAGAAAGAAAGAAAGAAAGGATTATTTTCTTAGCCCTTATTATGGTCATTATCTTGGTCCNGGAAGGAAGGAAGGAAGGAAGGAAGGAAGGAAGGAAGGAAGGAAGGAAAGAAAGAAAGAAAGAAAGAAAAAGAAAAGAAAGAAAGGAAAGAAAGAAAGAAAGAAAGAAAGAAAGAAAGAAAGGAAGGAAGGAAGGAAGGAAGGATGGATTATTTTCTTAGCCCTTATTACGGTCATTATCTTGGTCGTTATTTCCACAAATAGATTTCATTTATCCAAAATTAACTGTCTAGAATCTTTATGCTTCAATTTGCTGAAGGGCATAAACCTCAGTTTCCTTGTGTGTATACTATCCTTCTGTGGACAAGAAATCTCTCTGCACCTTGATCTTCAAAAACTTAAATGAATTCATCCAACATAGCCATTATTTACAACACGACTTCTCTTTCTTGGATTTTAAGTCTTATTTAAGTGAGATCCAAATGTTGGAAACCTTGGATAAAAGACTTCTGTCTTCCTTATGACAATATAAACAAAATATTTATTTAAACAATAGATAAAACATTTTTTTGTTTTACTTCCTGTGCTGTTAATACCTCCAAAAGGGAGAAATACCAACTTAAAGTATGCTAACATTATTTACACAATGTTAAATGTCAATTATATCTCAATACAGCTAGAAAAAATGTTACTGTTTTTGTTATTTAAGAAATTGTTACTATAATTTACAATTATAATTATTTCACTTTAAGCCTTACACATTTTTTGAAATGTTTTCTTTGTGAAATAAGTTAGGAAAGAAACAGAAAAGATTATGATAAATGCCTTTAATAAATACTCCTCTAATTTCCTTATTTTCCAATGTCTTGAAACTGTATTCTAAATCTTACTCATTCCTATTAAATTAACTATCCCTATATGAAGTGGGGGAAGTTGTTTGTTAAAGGTAAAAGAGAAAAATCTAATTATATATTACACAAACCTTACATTCTGCTCACATTGTAATGAAATGAATATAAAAACAAAATTGGGTTATCCTTGTACGTCCTATATTTGGAGTTGAGCGAGGCTCACATTAGAATAATGGAGACAATCTGGAGCCTCACACTGCAAAGAAGAGGGAGGTTTGGAAGCAATCCCAAAGGAAAATGATAAACATGTTCAGTTATTGAAAAATACATCAGATGGGGAAAGCAACTGCTCTTGCTTAGCTTAGAAAAGAGTTTCTTCACACATGGTTCCCAAGCACATGAAGTGTATTTATTAAGAGGAAGATAAGTAGCTATTCTCTTTCTCTGTCTCTCTAATTAGAAGAGATGCACAAAAATATTTGTAGAAAATTGTATATAGAATTTTTTAAATTGTTTGAATATTTGGGCCAAAAGCTGAGTTAGGTTAGATGGGTCAAGAAGAAGAGTAGGAAATAAAGCTGGCCTTACGAAAAATATCAAATAAGAGACTTGTCTCTATTCTTTGGCTTTTTGTGCTTCTATACCAACTCAGTAACCCTCACCTCCCATTCTGCAAGGCACCAAATACCCTATTTTTTCCCCATCCCTATCAAAATCTCAGTACAAAATCTGATAAAGTAATCCATATTATGGTAAGTAACTTAGATTATTAACACTTAAACATATTACTCCCCACTTCAACACAATAAATATATTTGGAGCTCCCACTGAGTATTAGGCTTTTCGTCTTTTTCTTTTTTTTTTTTAAGATTTTATTTACTTATTTGAGAGAGAGAGAGAGCACACGAGCAAGGAGAGGAGCAAAGAGAGAGAAGGGGAAAGAATCTCAAGCAGACTCTTCACTGAGGGTGGAGACTGACACTGGGCTTGATCTCACAACCCTGAAATCATGACCTGAACCAAAACCAATAGTCAGATGCTCAACGTACTGAGCCACCCAGGTGCCCGGATATTAGGCTTTGTATTAGGCTCCTTATATACTATTTTTGAGAGTCTAAATTGGCATAACCTCTTTTAAAAGCAATTTGACGATTTTTAGTAAAGGTGAAGATATGTAAACTATAAACCAGCAGTTCCATTCCTATATGCATATCCAAAAGAAAAATCACAAGAATATACATAGCAGCACTGCTTATATTATCAAAACAATGGAAAAAAAACCCAAATATCCATTAATGGAAGAATGGATGAATAAATTGTGGTATATTTATATGATGAAGTAACATAGCAGTGAAAATGACTCACCTATAGCTAAACAATATGGATGAATCTTACAAACATAATGTTGAGTCAAGAAGTCAGAGAAATAATCACATGATAAAAATTTATTAATACAAAAATATTTTAACTAGAATATGTCTGAGAAAACTTGCATATATAGTAAAAAGAGGAACTCCAAATTTAGGATTATTGTTACTTTAGGTGGAAGGAGATGAGATGGGATTAAGTAGTGGCCCACAGGAGATCTCAAAGATATTTGCAAAGTAATTTATATCTCTTATATCTATGGCCAGTACATATATGTCAATTTTATTGTTATTCTTAATATTTTACACACACGTGCAATATTTTCTTGTTATTATTTAATTTTTAAAAGTAAAAAAAAAAGTTGAGTTTCCTTGCACCATTATAATTTCTACAGGTAATTAGTTTATTGTTTTGAAGAATGAATTTCCGTGGCCAAATATATAATGGGAAGTTTTAGACATTATTCTTTTTACCTTGCTTTTAAAAGGTAGTTTATCCCCCTTTCACAGCTGAAAAAACAGATCCACACTGTAATTTATAGTCCCATGGTCTTCTGGATGAGAAGAGGTGGGTGAGAATTTGAAACAATGTCTCTCTGGTTCCCAAGTCTGGGCTCTTTCTGCTCCACTAAATGCTGTAAAATGTTCCCCCACAAATTACCTCATTTAAAACTCTCAATAGCTCTTTAGGGGAGGTATTGTTACCTTCATTTTTAAGATGAGAAAACTTAGAAGAATTAAATGCCTTTCCGATAGTCTTGGCATACAAGAACTTAAATCCAAGTGTTCTCACTCCTAAATCCAGTGATTTAATAATGAAAACACTGTCATGTTCCCAATGATAAATCCTAGAATAACTGGGGCAGGTGGAGGATTTAAATGAACTTTCAATACATAATAGAACCACCAGAGTGGTGATAAAAATCTTTTCATTTTCTTTCCTCTAATATAAATAACTAAAGTAATATTTACCAAGAACTATTTTATTTTCTGGTACCTTCAGAAGTGCTGACTAATTTTTCTAGTTCCCAGATTCCTAATTCTCATGTTCTAGTTCCTAGAATGGGAAACGTGGGCAAGAGGTCAAATGATGGGTTCATGATCATGGAAAGTTCTCAGCAGTTATACCTTCTGACTGCCAAGTTCAAGCTCTCATAATCTAAATTGATTTTGCTTAGCAGTGAAACTCCTGCTTATTTCTTCATGTCCACCTCAACATCTATCTTATTTATTTCATCCCACAAGGACTCTAGTACTTTGTTCTGTCTTCCTTAAGAGACTCGATATCTTTTTTTTTTTATTTTAATGATTTTTTTATTATATTATGTTAATCACCATACAGTACATCCCCGGATTCTGATGTAAAGTTCGATGCTTCATTAGTTGCATATAACACCCAGTGCACCATGCAATACGTGCCCTCCTTACTACCCATCACCAGACTATCCCATTCCCCCCCCACTGAAGTCTTCAGTTTGTTTCTCATAGTCCATAGTCTCTCGTTTCATTCCCCCTTCTGATTACCCCCCTTTTCTTTATCCCTTTCTTCCCCTACCGATCATCCTAGTTCTTATGTTCCATAGATGAGAGAAATCATATGATAATTGTCTTTCTCTGCTTGACTTATTTCACTTAGCATTATCTCCTCCAGTGCCGAAGAGACTTGATATCTGATGGCCAGAGAGTCAAGAGTAAAAAGTGCACACTTAACAATGGAATGCTATTTGATTCCACTTGAACAGCTGGATTTTGCAAAAGCTTGCCACTACTGTGACTCTTACTTTCTAATAATTTATTTTTAACCCAAAATAATTTATGTAAAAAAATAAGGGTTCCAGTTCAAAATGGTGATGTGGGATGATCCTAAACTCACTTCCTTGCATGCACACACCAAATTTACAGCTATATATGGGACAATTTCCTCTGGAGGGAAAAGAAAACACCTAAAAATCTAGAGGAGTGACCCCTTCACACTCGGCATATAAAAGGGAAACCACATCAGAGCAAGAAGGAAAGGCGGGGGGCACCTGGGTGGCACAGAGGTTAAGCATCTGCCTTTGGCTCAGGGCGTGGTCCTGGCGTTATGGGATCGAGCCCCACATCAGGCTCCTCCGCTATGAGCCTGCTTCTTCCTCTCCCACTCCCCCTGCTTGTGTTCCCTCTCTCGCTGGCTGTCTCTATCTCTGTCAAATAAAATCTTTTTAAAAAAAAATATTTTATTTAAAAAAAAAATGAAGAAGGAAAGGCGGAGACACAGTCTTGCCATAAGCCCCAGTGCTCATGCGGCAATTCACATTTGGGAGCAAACTCAAAACCAGGAGTTTCCACCTAAGGAGTGAAGGGTTCATACCCATCATGAGGCACTCCAACCTTTAAGACTGACACCTGAGAGACAAGCTTCCAAAACACCTGGCTTTGAAGACCAATGAGGCTTGTGCTCACGAGACCCATGGGGCTGTGGTGAACTCTGGAATGGCTCTTAAAGGGCTCACCCACACACAGAGTCACCTGCTCCAGGGCCCAGTACTGAGGCAGCCTTTTAAAAGAGCCCAGACTTTGTGTGAAAGAGTCTCATTTCTTAATTTTGAGGCATTGGTCTGAGGAGCAGGGGCCTGCTGAGACACTCTTCAGGAATGGAGGCTGGTAGGTGCCATCTTCCTGCTCTCTCTTTCTCCCTGCCTTGCTAAAACAAACCAGTAGGCACTTTTTTTTTTTTCTTGTCCTTTTTTTCTTTTTAAAAGATTTTATTTACTTGAAAGAGAGAGTGGGGTGGGGGGTGGGAGGTGGGGAGGAGCAGAGGGAGAAGGATAAGCAGACTCTGTGCTGAACGTGGAGCCTGATGGGGTACATGATCCCATGACCCTGAGATCATGATCTGAGCTGAAGGCACTCAACTGACTGAGCCACCCACGTGCCCCTAGAGCTGCAGCCCCAGGGGCAGGCTTCTAATTAAACATATACTTAAGGGCCAAGTATAAACCTTTCTCTCTGGAACACTGGTCACTTCAAGTCAGAAAATGGTAAACTTTAAAATTTAGGAGATTTCAATCAGTGGTTCTCTTTTAATTTTATTTAATATGTATAAATATGGAGGAATTTGTGGTTTTGTGTTTACAGTTCTAGGAAGCAGGAAGGGCATACTGTGGGGACTGGGGTGTGGAGACATATGGAGATGGCAGAAGCAGAAAGTTCATGAGAATTTTTTTACTTGATTGGGGGAGTCAGAATATAAACCTCTATCAATTGATCAACTGATCGAGTCATTGATATATATGCTCATATACAAATATAAAATTTGTGTTCATAAAGGAGTACCTACAGACATGTACTGACAGATAGTGGAAGACGCAAAACAGATCTCTCATTTTAAACCCTGCAATTTAAATCTAAATAAAAATGCTGCTTGAGTTAGTCTGGAATCTAGTATTTACATTAGACTTTATTCTAAATGTCGCATATTATGAAGTCTGGGCTGTTATTCTAATGTTAATGATAGCAAAATTTTGAATGAGATACCTAACAAGTGCTTAGTACATTTTACATACGTTCTCTTATTTAACCCTCAAAACTTTCATAGGAGATAAGTATTGGTATTGCCCTCAGCAATCATTCAACAGAGGAAACTGAAGCTTGGAGAGGTTAAATGCCCAAGGTTACAGAGCTGGCAAGTGGTGGAACCTAGATTCAAATTTATGTCCTCTGGCCTTCCAGTTGCTTTTCTTCTCAGTTGTGCCATGCTGCCCCAATAGCACTGAATTTCTATTTGATTCTATTCTGGTAAGCCTAATGTTTTCCTGTTTCCAGGTGGAATAAGTTGTACTATGTATTTTCTAGGGAAAGAATAGTAGTGTTAGGGAAGAGAAGTACCTCTGCCTTCTGAGAAACTGCTCAGAAATTTTCCAGACCACGTCATGGGAATAGTTTTACCCCAGACGCAAGACATTTAGGTGAGCCAGGATGGAGTGTTCTGTGAGAGGAAACGGTCAGGAAAATATTTCATCTCTTAGATACAGTCATTGTCCTTTATGTGTCCTTTGGCCTGAGAGAGCACAGAACAATAAGGTCAGCCAAACAGATGTGAGGGCAAAGCTCACCATGTGCTAGCTTTCTTCAGACACTACTCTGAACATCAAAGACAGCTTTGAAGTTCAAAAGGAAAAGTCATAAAGACAGCCTGAGGGTCTGTGAACCTGTGAAGGGCACTATTTCCTTGGCAAGAATGCTAGGTTTTGTAAGGAGGAATAAAGAGTGTAAAGAGACAGGTTATTGAGAAAACTGAGCATTTTAGCTTCACTGATCATCCCACGAAATGGTAAACTCCATGAAGACAGCCAGTTCTTTACTATACCTGATGCCTAGTTCAGAGCACATAATATATAGATAGTAATTCATCCATATACTCAATTATAGATATATATATATATATATATGGATTGATTGAATGATTGATAGAACACCTATTATGTGCTTCTGTTCTAAGTACTAGATATATGGAAGTGGATGAACCAAATTCCATGCTCATGAAATTAACAGATCAATGTAAATATACACTATGTCAGGTGGTATAAGTGCTAATAAAAAACTTAAAACAGAGTAAGAAGAAAGAGAATAAAGTTAACAGACTGGGGAGCTAGATAGAGATAAAAGTGTGGTCAATAAAGATGTCTCACTAAGGGCCATTTAAACAAAGAGGTCTGAAGGAATTGAAGGAGTGACCATGCAGATATGGAACAATAATCTAACATCAATTAATGATTTTAACTTCATAATCCCAATGTCTCCAACTCCTATTTGCTTGAGTGTCAGATGTCCAGAGTCTCCCTTCTGGGAGTATCTAGGAATCACCAGGTTCATTGTCACATGTTCTTGAATTAGACTTGGTAACGGGTTTACAAGCCTGCTCCATACATGTAACCACATAGTATTGGTTTTGATATCAACTAGTGAGTACATTTCCTTTTCTATTTGTTGATCATTTTCCTAAAAGGTAAACAGTAATAAGACACAATTTCCCATTTCTTACATCTAAGGGAGTTTTTATGACATTACAAACAATTGAAAAGAAATTTGAAGTTTCTACTTCAATTTGAACTGTTTAAATCTGTCCTAATGGAGTACTAGAGAAGTTTTAAGTCATATATTTACTCATGTGCATAATTCAGGTATTGGACAATGCTTATTGGCTGCCATTGACCAGGCATTTAATTATGTGCTGATTTTTGACACAACTTCACTCTAAGGGTCGGAAGTACAATGCCCTAGGACATGAGAGTATTAGCAATAGTAATAATCGGAGTCATCACAGGAGCGGCCAACCTGGAGAATTGAGCGGTCAAGTTCTACGTAACTTTTCCGAAAACAATGCATTCGTTGGTATGATCAATCTTTGATTCAAATCTAGCAAATATTTATTTAGCACTTTCTCTATGCAAGACCTTATGCCAACTGTCTGAAGGGTTTGTAATTTTAAAGAATGAAACATTGGATCTCATTGTACACTCTGGCTGCTGCTACTGTCCTTTCACAGAGCTTACTCATGCCATGGATTTTATAAAGGCAATGCAAATGTGGTTTGAATTATGTGAACAGTTGCATTAAAACACTGGAATGCTGTTGAGTGACAATTAGCCCTTCATAGACTAATTTCCAATTCTCTTCTTTACTCTAATGTTGAAGGTGTCCACGTTATACTTGACCAAAATTCTGTATTCAGTAGCTTTTCCCTTCAAGTGTCATGCTTTTTAGATGCATTTAGCTATAAGAGAATGTATAAAAGTTGGTGTATAAATTGAATGGCACACAAGATATCTTTTTTCATTTACTTAAATATTCAAGAAATACTATTTAGGAAGAATTTTCCAGAATTTAGTTGATAGGCACATGATATCAACAGCTCATCTCAATGTTTCTCATTTTCAAATGATAAGCAGATGAAGAAAACATTTAAATGTAAGGAATCCCATTCCAGTAGTGAGAAGATATGGTTCCCAGGCACGCCTCATTCATGGAAAGTTGTGTGGGAGATTGGGAGTCATTGATGTTTCACAGCATGATGATAAAGAATTGGTTTCTATTAACAAGAAAGGCTAATGTACAACAGATAACACTGATATATTTCATGATTACTCTGTGGCTTAGCCTTACTCATGGGTCATTCCAGACAGTCAAAACCCTGTGTCCGCCCTGTGAGAGGCAGGTTTCTATGGTAGGCTACTATGATAAGGATTCATTTATAGAACACGTTCTAGCTGATCATAAATCCAGAAACACGGGACCCAGAAATTATTTTGGAACAGTCATAATTTTGATATCTTTTGAAACTGTAACTAAAATATTTATCATGCCATTTTTTGAATTCTTTTAACAACCAAAAAAAATGTGCACATTGGCTACAGACTAAAAATCCT
>NW_023213825.1:11472-21792 GCF_002007445.2 Ailuropoda melanoleuca
GGGGTAGTAAGGAGGGCACATATTGCATGGTGCACTGGGTGTCATATGCAACTAATGAAGCATTGAACTTTACATCGGAATCCGGGGATGTACTGTATGGTGATTAACATAATATAAAAAAAAATTTAAAAAAAAAGTGTACCCTATAGCACTCATGAATAAGATCTTGTAAGAGTTTGAATTTTTTTGAAAAACATTTTATGTAGTCCCTAAAATTCATAAAACAGAACTTATAAATCAAGATTTAGTGGTTTTATGTCTCAGATAAATAGACAGATGATACAGACAGAGGGACAGATATAGATAGGTCTATCTATCCAGAGAGTCTGTTCACCTTGAATAGACAGGTAGTGCTCCCCTTTGTACTCTATAATTCAAAGACTTCAAAGGCCCCAACATTAGATCAACAGCTTCAAGGTTGGTGATATAATCCAATGACATGGCATGGATTCAAAGGAGTGTTACTCAGGGCAGATACCAAATATCACAACCTTATCATAGCTGAAAAAATAGCTTTATCTTCTACTCTAAAGTATCTGACTCCTTCATAAGCAAAGGACCCAAATTAGCTTAAAGAAAAATTAATGACACTCCCCCATATTGCCTCCTTTCTGACTCAGATTTCCCAGATCAACAATCTAATATCAATTAAACATCTTTTGGCTTTTCCTTCTCACTCCCATCAAAATTATTAGTCCTGGGGCGCCTGGGTGGCAAAGCGGTTGAGCGTCTGCCTTCGGCTCAGGGCGTGATCCCGGCGTTATGGGATCGAGCCCCACGTCAGGCTCCTCTGGTATGAGCCTGCTTCTTCCTCTCCCACTCCCCCTGCTTGTGTTCCCTCTCTCGCTGGCTGTCTCTATCTCTGTTGAATAAATAATAAAATCTTAAAAAAAAAAATTATTAGTCCTGCATCACCATGCCCAAAGTGCTTAATGAGTAACTGGAAATTGAATTCTACAAGCTAGGCTCAAGTAAAGGTGGCAATGATGAATAATAGTTTGCTTTACTATTATCACCGAGAAAAATCAGAAAATCTCAGGTCTGAGAAATCTCAGGCACAACCACAGGCAATGTGAGCATTCAAGGTATTATCGATGCAAGGAAAATCAGAGTGTTGTATTTGGATGGAAGCACCTTTCAGTGTTTTCCTTTACAGTATATCAGGAGTATAACACCTTAGAGCTGCATAAAAGCTTAAGTGGCATCAAGTCCAACTATGTAGTCATGCTGCATGAAGTTTTTATGAGCCCTGCAAAATTTTGTCAAGTGGTACCTTTCACTGTTGAAAATACTAAAGCCCACAGCATCCTCCTCAAGTGCTCATCCTGGCACTGTGCGATTAAACTCCAACATTCACATTTACAATTTCATGTTTAAATATATACACACATTCTCAATTTCTGAACAATTCTGATTGTTAACAACGTTCCACTTACACTGAGCTAAACAGAGCCTTCTGTTGTTCCTACTAGTGTCCTGATAAGTCACAGCCTAGCCCCTGGGTCCTTTCAGAAAAAAACAGTCACATAATAGCTACTTTCCTGTTTGAAAACAGTTGTCAGATCATCCCTGGGTCTTTTCCTCCCTGGAAAAACATCTTTAATTTCTTTGAGTCTTCAAAAAACAGTGTTTCAAAGCCCTTACTAATACTGTATATTCAATTTCTATATTCCTTGCCACACCATTTTGAGGTATTTTCCATTAAGTTTAGAATACAGGGAGATATGAACCTCCCGACATCTCAAGAACAACCTAAGACTAAGGGTGGCTTTTCCTCTTGCGGTTTGGCAGCCACCCTACTACCCACTCATGCTGAACTTTGAACTGTTCTCCCAAATATTATTGTTTACATGGGCTACAACTAAGCGACTTTAAGAATAAACCACTTTATTCTCCCTATGTTTGAAAAGATGGATATTTTTACTTGTATTCAGGATCTTACCTTTGTTCCTATTAACTCTCATTGACAGAGATGTCCATTTCTCCAACTCAGCAAAATCTTTTTAGTCTCTGATTTTTAACTTCTGATGTATTTGTTATTCTTAATTACTTGTCTCTATATAATTTTTCAAAGAACTGATGAACTTTCTGACCAGCACAAGGCCCCAAATAAAACTCTACAACAAACTGCTACAACCTTCACTGCAAGTTAACATCAGTCCATTCAATCACTTCCTAGTATAGCTTTAGATTTAAACATAAATCCAAAGCGTAAGCTTAATTCCTCTCTTCAGCGAGAGAGACAATGGATTTTCAGAGCTGTTACTTAATGCAATGCCTATGTACCATGTCTAAAGTGACACTGGCATAGGACAATATCCCATAATCTCAGCTACCCAATTCCCAAAGTTAAATATAGTTTGTAATCTAAAACTCCCCACACACACTCACTCCTAATCCAAAGTAGATTTATCCCATTATGTTTCCTAGAAAATAACAAGAAGTATAAGATAGTCATATAAAAAAAATGTGCTCTGGGATGCCTGGGGGGCTCAGTCTGTTAGGCATCTGATCCCTGACTTCAGCTCAGGTCATGATCTCAGAGCTGTGGACTGAGCCCACTTTGGCCTCTGTACTCAGCAAGGAGTCTGCTTGAGATTCTCTCTCTCCCTCTCCACCTGCCCCTCCCCCTGCTAACTCTCACGTGCTCTCTCTCTCTCTAAAAGAAATGAATATTTAAAAACCGAGTTCTGGAATCAAACAAATCTGGCCTCTAATTCCAATTCTGCCAATTACTACCTGTGTGATTATAGGCAAGTTATTTAACCTCTCTAAGCCCACCTGTCTCATCAGTAAAATGGGGACTATAAAGATAAAATTATGCATGTAAAACACGTGGAACAAAGCATGTAGAACAATTCTTGACCCAAAGCAAGAGCTACTAAGTAGTTGCATCCATTACTAGATTAATATTAATAAGAAGCTTTATTTTTAAGATTTTGATGAAATCTCTTGAATTGAAACAACAGAAAAGTGAAGTCCTTACTATGGATTTATCCATTTCCAACTTTGATTTGGGGGGTTTGTTTGCATTGACAATCCTCACTGTGAGCCAAAAAGGAAAAAGGAGACTCTGAATATAACAATGAATCTGCCACCTTCTAATAGATACTCTTGGGATTCTTCAGGTTGACTCTCTCTATCCTCTTCTTCCCAGCTTGATAAAGTTCTAGATAGAGTACCATGAACGATGAAAATATAGTTTTTTCCTTTGAGACTATATGTGACTTCCGCCTTTTGGTCTACCCACCTTCTACAAACAATGAGCTACCTTATACAAATCACTCTGCTCATAATTCCCATAGTTACAAATTCCCCTTCTTTAAATTAAAAGGGCTCATTTTTGGGGGGAGGGGGGACATTGGCTGCTTCTTACTAGTTGTCTACTCATTTACTAATACATTCCAAAAAGACTTTCTTGCATAATTTCACTTCTCTCTATCCCAAAATTCTTATTAATCCTTAAACCATGCTGGGGGACCTGATTCTTTTCCTTACTATATATCATGGATATCATTCCATGTCAACAAATGAAGAATTATATCATTTTAAATAGCAATATATTATTGTGTTTTTTGCTTGCATCTAATTTATTTAACCAATTCTTTATTGTTACTCATTTAAGGTGTTTACAAATTTTTATTACAATAAATAATACTGTAATAAGTAGTCCGGTACATACATACTTATGCCAGTTATTCAATATTTCCTTATAAAGCTTATTCAAAGTAGAAGTGAAAGAAAAAGGTCAGATGGGACAAAGAAGAATGACATTCTTAATGGTGACCCATTTTTACCACATTTCCAGAAAGTTTGAGAAAAATTTTCACAATAATGCATGAGAATGTCCATTTTGCCAACACTGAGCATTATAATTTTTTTTACTATTTGCTAATTCAATACGTAAAGTCTTGCACTTCTGGAAGATGTGTAAAGACATGTCTCTTATGATAGGGATGATTCATTCCTGTGTCTCAAAAATTAATGGACAGTATTTTAGTCCCTTAGCAAAGTTAGTATTTTAAAAAGTTAAAGTCAATTGATATATTTTTAAGTTCTCTGTTTCCCTCTAGAATGAAATGATTTCTTTTACATTATGGATTTCCTCTGTCTTGTTCAACATTGTGTATCTCAAGACACTGAAACAGTGCCTGGTATATAGCAGGTGCTAATAAATATACATTGAATGAATGAAAACAATGAACTTGAGTTAATGTATTAGAAAACGTGTCCCATGTTAAAAAAAAAACTGTCTTGGGGCGCCTGGGTGGCACAGCGGTTAAGCGTCTGCCTTCGGCTCAGGGTGTGATCCCGGCGTTATGGGATCGAGCCCCACATCAGGCTCCTCTGCTGTGAGCCTGCTTCTTCCTCTCCCACTCCCCCTGCTTGTGTTCCCTCTCTCTCTGGCTGTCTCTATCTCTGTCAAATAAATAAATAAAATCTTAAAAAAAAAACTGTCTTGTTAATTACAATAATAAGTGTCAATAAAAATATGTTCAGCAAACTTTTAAAGCAGGCCTCAAACAGAGAAGCCTAGGATACCTATTTAGAGTCAGAACTGGATAGCATGAGGCAATGTTTGAAACAGCAGTCCAAGACTTGACCGGGACCTAACATACAAACCAGCTTTCAACTAGGCATAAGGAAAAACATACAGTATTCCAATAGCGATTTTAGATTTTCGTATCAGTGATTCCCTTCCTCTCCTTCTCCCTCTTGTCTCTGTCCCTGTCCTTATCCCTGTCCCTGCCTCTCTCTTTCCCCCAACCACAAGATGGCGATAGCCGCTGTGGAACTCTTGGCTCAGTTGCTGAAAATGTCTTTCTGTAACTGAGAAAACCAGCTTTCCCTTAACTGACTTTTTAGGTACCCTGGTACTGTTATTTGGGAATATTAACCCTACTTTGGGAACAATTCCAGAATATCTAGTCCAAATAACTCTCAGAAGCATACTGAAAAACTCTGGCAAATATAATCAGTTTCTAATAATTTAAGAAAGAAGGACTATGTAACAAAATCAAAACAAGTTAGGGTTCTATGAACTTCAGAAACAAATGGGGATCCATATAGTAGTGGTATGGCCTTTTTTGGTTAAGTCTAGTAAAGCAAGCATACTTGACTAAACCAAGGAATATTTAGCCTAGAAAGAAGACTTAGAAGCAGACTGACAGCAATCTTCAAATATCTGAATGAATGAGTAGTAGGAAGAAAAAAATTTTAACTCTATTTTTGGGCAATTCCAGTGGTAGAAATTAAAAGCAGTGGCTGTATGTTATAGCGAGGCCATCTAGCAACAGAGTGGGCTGCCTCCATTAATGCAACAAATGTGTCAGGTACTGCTAAGCGCCAGTGAACACCTGATTATTGCCCTGTATTCTAGTAGGAGGGTATGACTTCACCTTAACCAATTCTGTATTAGTAATGAAGGGAAAGAGAACTTTTACTACAAATACAGAAGAAATTTAAATGTCTAAAAGATTGCTTATATTTACTTTTCTCCATTTAGTGAAAGATTTTTAGTTTTCAGTGTAAAATAATGGCATTAAAAATGGTTTGCAAGTTTCTCAATATTTATTTTCAACTGAGATAATACAGTAGATCATAAGAATGCCTGCATAAGCCAAAATTCATTTCAAGTTTGTCCTTAACGTCCCTTAGTGGATTTGAAGGCAGTGTTACTATCAGAGGAAATTCAAAGAGTTGAAAGGTTTCAATAATCTGTGTGTTTCGACTGCACTATGAGCTGGTCCGTATTCTAGAGCACAGCTATCCACTACACTGTTCAATATGGTAGCTTAGTNAACTACACTATGAGCTGGACCGTATTCTAGAGCACAGCTATCCACTACACTGTTCAATATGGTAGCTTAGTTACATGTGGCTACTATACATTTGAAATCAGGCTAGGAAGGACCTGAATTCTTCATTTGGTTTAATTTTAACTGCTTTGCATTTCAATAGCCATCATGTGGCTAGTGACCATCATAGAAAATAGCAGAGTTCTAGAGACAGGAGAACAATATTTTTTTTTATTATGTTAGTCACCATACAGTACCTCATTAGTTCCCAGTGTAGCGCTCCATGATTCATCATTTGTGTACAACACCCGGAGCTCATTGCAATACATGCCCTCCTTAATACCCATCACCATGCTAACCCATCCCCCCATCCCCCTCCCCTTTAAAACCCTCAGTTTGTTTCCCAGAGTCCATAGTCTCTCATGGCTCATCTCCCCCTCTGATCCCCCCTTCATTTTTCTCTTCCTTCTCCTAATGTCCTCCATGCTATTCCTTATGTTCAACATATAAGTGAAACCATATATTTGTCTTTCTCTGCCTTATTTCACTTAGCATAATCCCCTTCAGTTCCATCCATGTCAATGCAAATGGTGGATACTCATCCTTTCAGATGGCCGAGTAATATTCCATTGTATATATGAACCACATCTTCTCTATCCATTCATCTGTTGAAGGGCATCTCGGCTCCTTCCACAGTTTGGCTGTGGTGGACATTGCTGCTATGAAAACTGGGGTGCATATGGCCCTTCTCTTCACTACGTCTGTATCTCTGGTGTAAATATCCAGTAGTGGTAATAGGATAGCTCTATTTTTAACTTTTTGAGGAGCCTCCATACTGTTTTCCAAAGCAGCTTGTACCAACTTACTTCCTACCAACAGTGTAAGAGGGTTCCCCTTTCTCCACATCCTCCCCAACAATAGTATTTGTAAAGCAGAACCTTTCTAGAGAAAAGAAGAGATTAAAGAGAAAAGAAGAGATTGGTAAGAGTACAGCCACAAGATGAGAACTAACATACAGCTGTTTTTATGCAATCTCACTCTGTCAAGCTGAATTCAGTAAGAGAGCTCAGGAAAAGTACTCTAAATCCTATTGCAGACAAATGAGTAAGCTATATTCTGCATATAAGACAGCTTCAAAAGATAATGATTAACTACTTCTGTTTTCCTTAGATTTTTGCACTAAATTTCTTTTCTTGCGCACTAAATGACACCTTTTCTTACATTTTTAACTTTCTAAAATTATATCTTTAGAGATTATTAACTTAGATCTAATGGAGTAGTAAAAAGTTACAAGTGGATCCCCATCTAACAGTAGGAAAAAAGAGAGATCATAAAACTCTCTTAGAACTACGTGAAACCATTGGCTGAGCTGACAACACGACCATTCAGGTGATTCTAGGTAGAATAGCAAATCTGACAACCTCAAGAAGTAGTCTCCAAAGCAGAGGACACAAGAGATGAATTGGCATGTGAAAAGACAATAGAACTTCTACTTATATTTAACCTTTTTATTAAAAAAAAAGAAGAAATCAAGCTTTACTAATTTAAGACTTGGATAGACATTAATGCTCTTACTCAGTGCTCATGTCAAATGACCACAATACTGGTAAGTCACTTGAGGTATCCTGAAGGAAAACTAGGAGTTCCCAGGCACCAGTATCGACGGTGGTTAACTGGTCCCTTCACCTACTTTCAGATTTCAATGTACTACCATTTACATCTGACCATCAAAGTGGATTTACAAAGTATATTATTTTAAATTGTAAAATACCTCCTATTCTTCAAAATGAGATGGTGTGTGACCTGGAAAGCCTTTTCCCCATGCAAAGATTTTCCAATTATCTCAAAGGGAGCTACTTGTTTCTAAACTCAAAGACTAGTTATGCATTACTCTTAAAAAAAAAAAAAAAGATGGGATGCCTGGGTGGCTCAGTCGTTTAGGTGTCTGCTTTCGGCTAGGGTCGTGATCCCAGGATCCTGGGATCGAGGGCCTCGTCGGGCTCCTTGCTGGGTGGGGAGCCTGCTTCTCTGTCTGCCTGCTGCTCCCCTGCTAGTGTTCTCTCGCTCTCTCTGTCTCTCTCTCTCTCTGACAAATAAATAAAATAGTCTTAAAAAAAGAAAGAAAGAAAGAAAGAAAGAAAAAGAAAATGCTCCAAATTTGCTGACCTGGTCTATGATGACAAATGGTTGTCGATACGGCCTATGAAGCAGGTATTTTCAAAAATACATACAAGCTCTTCCTTCAAAGTAAAAGCAACGGTTTAATAATCCATGAGAAAGCCTTCTGAAGTGAGCATTTTAAAATGCATATTTGAAAATGTGTTCGGTATTATGTGGTTTTCATTGCCAAAAACTATAAATACTCATTAACCATATAGTTTAAATTTGGGAATAAAATTTCCTAATCTGTTTGAAAATACTCCTCACAAAAGTGTAAGTGGACTTTTTAACCTATTCGCTAAAAGTACTAAAATTCCCAGCTTTCCAAATAGTTTTTAAGGACCAACTGACATCAGGTTAGATGAAAGACTGCCAGCTCATTTTGCAAAAACCTGTGCAAAACTGGTACATGGAACTGAAAAATGAACACTGTCATTTAGCAAACACAGTCAACAAATTATTTCTTCAATTTGGAATGACATGTCCTTGTGAGGCATATNCTATCCTTGTGAGGCATATTTTCAACCACGACAGACATTAAAACAAAGTATAAAAATAAACTGAACTTAGAGACCTCTGAATCACTGCATTACTAAGTATTAAACTAAGATTTTAAAAAATGATGAAGCATAACTGTAAATCAATTATTGTTCTTATTAAAGATATAATACTTATAATACATAAGCTACATTAAAATATTATTTTATCTTTATCTCAGCCTAAGTTTTCTAATTTATAATGTATAGAATACATAAATATAGGACAAAACTCATACTTTCTAGATTAAAAATACACATACACTATGGGTGGATACTCAGAACATTTTTACTAATAGAATATAATCAAAAACTTTCAAGGCCACTGTCCTACTCTAAATAGTGATTTTTAAAAATTCTTATAATGGAAACAAAGCAAAAGAAAACCTTTAAAATGAATATCGATTTATTTTAATGTTTTTAATAAACTATTCTGTAAGAGAGGATTTTGTGTACTCAGCACAAAAAATGATAGGAAAATCAGCCAAGAATTATTTAAATGAATACTGACAACATGATCAAGTCCCTGTTGCAATGATCTGGATCACTTATAAAAACAGCCAGAATAATCCTGCAATCCAGTTCAAGATGTCGGTTCAGGGGGCGCCTGGGTGGCACAGCGGTTAAGCTTCTGCCTTCAGCTCAGGGCGTGATCCCGGTGTTGTGGGATCAAGCCCCACATCAGGCTCCTCTGCTATGAGCCTGCTTCTTCCTCTCCCACTCCCCTGCTGTGTTCCCTCTCTCGCTGGCTGTCTCTATCTCTGTCGAATAAATAAATAAAATCTTAAAAAAAAAAAAAAGATGTCGGTTCAGATCCTGTTTTACTATGCCCTTCAAAAAATACTTAGTGGCCTCCTAGTTCCTAGAAGGACCCAAGCTCATTGAGAAATTATTTTCCTCACAAACCATTCCATGCCTTCCTAAAATGCTCCTGAGGCTTTTGTCATTGGTCACATGCCACTTACCTGTTTCCAACATCAGACTCACTGTCCTGGCTTCAGATACCCTGACGGCTAAAAAACCAACACACCAGAAACATTTTAAAAGTGAAAAGTTTGCCTCAATATAACTAAAATGTGTGACTTCCACTATTATTTGTATGAGAAGAATGGTAAACACTGGCAAGATAAAACCCACAATACAAATGATGAGTATCTCTGTTCCTAATGATATGGATATTCATAAAGATAGGCCCCTATGCCCTACAGATATCACATTAACTACTTCCCAAAATAAGCCAGTTTACACATTGATCCTTGGGGTCCATAACAGAAAACAGGTGAACAAAGGTGAGCCAGTGTAGATGAAATATACCCTGAACAAGTGATTTTTCTTTGTTTTCCCAAGCAATGAAAAGGTCAAGAGAAGCCAGTTCTTCATCTCCAACTCACATTAGTACAGGAAAGGACTGAAAGACCACTGCTATTCCCTAGACTGAAGATGTGGTATGGAATTGTTTTAGATGTTTAGAGTGACCAGCGCCAACTACAGGACCTTAGAGAAGCCCAACAAAACAGTGTGAGGAGCTCCACGGCAGCCCTGTGTGAGTCAGACTACCCACCAATGGCCTCCAGGGCCCAGCCCAGGACACCACGGTCTCCCACTTCCAATTCTAGCACCTGGCAAGGGAAGAGGGTAGAGACAGAACCTAAGTCAAAATATGCATTTTGTACATTCACTGTTTATGAATGTTATTTTTGATCATTGAGCCTCTTTTGACAACATTTTCAAATGAGATTCATTGAACTGTGAGTTGTCTTGTAGGATATGTTTTCCCAGTTTTTCCTACAGGAATCTAATAAATATAATGCTCCCATATACAATTC
>NW_023213826.1:0-591 GCF_002007445.2 Ailuropoda melanoleuca
ATAGCTCTTTCTCTGATCCTAACACTCTGAAAATCACTGTGGCTTTAGCAATGACAGAAATCCCATAAATTATCAAGTAAATGCCATCTTCACACCCATCAAATTCACTCTCGCACTGATTAGTACATTTTTGTTACCATCGAATATATTGATAGACATTTCTACCTGTGTGCATCTCCACCTTTCCACGGTGTTCATTGCAGGGAGCCCCATTACCTGAGTGCCCCAGAACGATCATGCTTCCTTCATCTGGATCCAGAAAGGAGATAGAGCCATCTTCTGGAAAAATCACTGAGTGCTTTTTGCTATACATGTCAAGGCCTTGGATTTTCATGAGTTAACAATGGACTTCTGAAAGTTTGGTTTTTTTCTGACGGCAGATAAGCCATAACTTTATCACATCCACTTACTGCAGTCTGTGAGAGGCTAAGGGCTCTGGTTTCCATGTTTTCTCTCTCCAGTGTCGTGTTCTTTGTCTCTAGAGCTCTCCTCCAGAGCCTCATCCAAGAGGCAGTGCAGGGTTGTGGTAAGGAGCGTGTGCTCTGCAGTTAAACCGTTCTGGCTCTATTCGCTAATAGTTCTGTCACCCCC
>NW_023213827.1:0-591 GCF_002007445.2 Ailuropoda melanoleuca
ACAGACACACTCACCCCTACAATTCGGAAATGCTAAAGGACTGCCTTCATTCCTGGGAGAATGAGCCCCTTTGCCTTCTCTTTCTACTGGGTTCCCCTGATTTCCCTGCAGTACACCTGATGGGGTTTCAGAGCACTGTGGGCCAAAAGGATACAGGAGGAGAATTTAGGTCTGTGGGAACCATTTTCTGTTCGATCAATGGTTGGTTGGTTGCTTGCTTAGTAGTTTGGCTTGCAAGTTTCAGAACAGCTATCATCAGGAGTCCATTGAAATGGATAACTGGTAGCAATTTCCACATGATCTTCCTTTCAAACACTGAAGGGACTTTTACCATGGAAGGGAGATTGGATAATTTGCCAACACATACACAAACAGCACCACCACCACCACCCTCCCAACACAACAGGAAAACCACAGCTTTGAATGAGATGTAACTTGCCCCTTCTGGTTTCTACCTTGTTTGGAATTGATATGATTTTCTTCACCTGTTTCCCATGTTACTAGAACTGTCATCTCCTTCTCCCAGGTCGTTAAGTAGTGCTCTCCTTTGAGAGCTCACGTCTCTCTTGCCATGCCATACCAAGAGCAATC
>NW_023213828.1:0-591 GCF_002007445.2 Ailuropoda melanoleuca
ACCCACGAACCTCAAATTTACTGCCCATAATATGGAGCTGTCAGAAAATACCTCCCAGGGCTTTTGTAAGAGTGTATCAACTAATACCAAGGGCAAGGGCTTTCTTAAGAAGTTAGGGTTCCTATTCCCTGCCCCTGTATCATCCATCAGAGCCTTTTCGAGTTGGCAGTTCTTGCTCTTCTTGCTGCTTTAAAGTTGAAAAGCAGTCCCATACTCTGTTTCATCTTTTCCCTTTCTTTTCTTTCTTTACGACAGCCTTGCTTACAAGTTCTCACTGGCAGGACCAGGGCTGGAAGCTGGGTCTATGGCTCTTTTTGATGTCTTGCCAAGTGAATCTGTGTCCACTTGGCTCCTGTGCTTTGTTCCTTGTCCAGAGGGACCCGGATAGGTGACCTTTGTTGGGGGGGCACCAGATTTCTTCCTCATAGCCCCCCAAACATCCTGTTGTCTTCCTTGCGCTGCTGTCTTTGAAACCCACACTGGTGAGGGAGGAGCTCGCTGCCTCTTGAACTCGACTTTTTTTTTTTTGCAGGGTGTTCGCTCTGGGTGAACTCATGATTAAACCACAGCAGAACATTTTTGTAATGTCTG
>NW_023213829.1:0-591 GCF_002007445.2 Ailuropoda melanoleuca
TGTCAAATAAATAAATAAAATCTTGAAAAAAAAAAAAAAGAGTTACCTTGGCATTTTTAACTAGATGTTGTTTCTCTCTTTTCCTCTCCCAAGTCTACTAAGTTCTGAGGTCCCAGCTGGTGTCTGGGTTTTGCTCCACATCAGTTCCATTTTTGTCTCCAGCTGGAACAAGTCTACTCAAAAAGTAGATTATTTCCTGCAGGGAACCATGGTACATCCAGAGGGTACTGGGCGTGTTCCTTTTGATTCCTTGTTTTCACTTAGGATTTGACCAAGATGGATGTATCTCTTGAGGACTAGTTGTACCACTGATGGGTTGCCTTATCAAGCCCTGCAGAAGCAGGGGTAGACTGACAGCTTTTAAGATATTTTAAAATTTCTTCCACATATAATCAAAGGGAAAAGGACTATGCAGGTCAAAGTCCCCAAATTTATATTCAGGCTGCATTGTTTATATCCAGGCAAAGAGGGTATTTGTGTGAGAAAAAAGGCAAAGCGCCCTACTGTGAGCCCAGTCCCAGGAGATAATCCCGGGTGAAGTTAACTCTCCTCAGTCACTGTTGCAGGCATTTAGGAAGGGAGGGAGGATTG
>NW_023213830.1:0-818 GCF_002007445.2 Ailuropoda melanoleuca
TATTGGTTATGGAATTAAGTTTTTAAGTATCTCATCATGAAAATCACCTTTTTGTCACATTTGTATAATCTATGTAAGAGATTTTTAAACTTTTCTTGTGCTATGGACTTTTTTGGCTTCTGAGAAAGCCTATATCCTTCCTGAGAATAATGTATTTCTAATTAAGACTTATTTTTTAGGGCAGTTTTAGGTTCACAGCAGAATTGAGAAGGTACACGATTTCCCATATGCCCCCTACTCCCACACTTGTATAGCCTCCTTCACTATCAACACCCCCAGCAGAGGGGCACATTTGTTACCACTGATGAGCTTACAATGACACATCCTCATCACCCAAAATCCATTGTTCACTTTAGAGTTCACTCTTGGAGTTGTAAATTCCATGGTTTGGGACACATGTATCCACGATTATAGCATTCCTAGAGAATTTTTCACTTCCTGAAAAATCCTCTGTGCCTGCCTGTTCATCCTTTTCCCCCGGCNTGCCTGTTCATCCTTTTCCCACGGCCCACCCCCACTCACTGACCTTTTTCACGTCTCCATAGTTTTGCCATTTCCAGAATGTTATATAGTTGGAATCAGATAGTATGTAGACTTTCCACACTGGCTTGTTTCACCTAATAATATGCATTTAAGATTCTTCCATGTCTTTTTATGACTTGCTAGCTCATTACATTTTAACATTGAATAATATTCCATTGTCTGGATGTACCACAATTTATTTATCCATTCCCCTACTGAAGGACAGCTTGGTTGTCTCCAAGTTTTGGCAATTATGAATAAAACTGCTATAAATATCCATGTTCAGATTTTTGTGT
>NW_023213831.1:0-591 GCF_002007445.2 Ailuropoda melanoleuca
ACTTCAACTCCCAGAATTCCCTGGCCAGCATGTGCTATTGGAAGTCCACAAATCTTCAAGCTTGGCGAGCCCTAAAAACTACAGGATGCAGACATTTCTCCAGTACTCCACAGAATCTGGCTTCTTCTTAAAAGAGGCATTTGGAGGTCTTCTAGCAAGCATCACGTGGAAGCTCAGGAGAACATGATCCATAATCCCTTATAAAACAGCGTTTCTCCACCTCAGCGATGTTGAAGAACCGGGGGCTTCAATGGGCTGAGGCGGTGAGCCCGTTTTAAAATGCTGCACTTCGCCTCCGAGAGTTTAGGTCTGTTTGACGGGTGGAATGAAAAGAGCTGACCCACAACTGGCGCCCAACTGCTTCACACACATGCCCCTCCCATACCATACAATCCACTCTCCACATCTATCTGCGGTCTCATTGCCAATCCTTAAGCCTGGCTCAGAGAGACCCCCACACAGGACAGTTGCTCAAGACATGGGGGGAGGGCGAGGACTTGAATCCAGCTCCTACGAGGCTTTCTAAAAAGATGCCATACACCAGCGGTCCCCAAGTTGGCAACTTGTGGACTTCAACTCCCAGAACTCTCC
>NW_023213832.1:0-591 GCF_002007445.2 Ailuropoda melanoleuca
ATAAAACATGCATAAGAAGAGAAGCCGAGAAACATTGTAATGCTTTCAGTCACTTGGTAAATGGGTCAATTTGGGGAACAAAGTGAGTATTCAGCATTAAATATTCTTACCATTAGCAACATTTTCCAGAGTTTCCACTTTCAGAAAGTCACGTTTCCTTTTAAAAATATGTGAATGGGTCACTGAGTTTTAAATAAGAGTGTAACATGTTTCCTAGGCAAAGGAATTAATTGTTATTTGGGTGTTCCCTCATACATGGCTATCATGGCAGACATGCAAAGAATGGAAGAAATTTACACAAACTTCACAAGTAAACATACACAGCTAAGCACATTAACTTGACTTAGATCCCAAAACACGTATTTCTTTTATTGGGGAGGGGAGGTTAGAAGTGCATTAGAAGTCAAATGTGAAATCAAATCTGCTTTCAAAACAACTACCAAAACTGATGGGAAGAAAAGTTTGTTTTCATTACCATATATGTGTTTGCTTTTTTGTGTTACCTCCACGGCACCACAGAATGTGAAATAGCCCACGGTTAATAACATTTTTTACGTTAACAAATAGAAACTAAATTCAAATATTCCTAAA
>NW_023213834.1:0-591 GCF_002007445.2 Ailuropoda melanoleuca
CAGTCTGTCCTTATTCATGCTCTACTTTTTGGCAGCCTGCAAAGGCTGAGTCATTGCCAAAATATTATAATTAAGGCCTAGATGGCATAGGACTGAAAAAATGGCCATGGATCTTAGGAGAGGTTTGGCGGAGACTCAGGGGAGGTCCAGGCATTCAGATCAGTCTGTGCACTATTCAGTGTCATGGATTATGTCACAGGGTGGAGGGGGTGCCCAGGCCTCTGTGTGATGTGTCCAGGAATGACTGCAGAGAGCCCACGGATGCTGATTGGCTGTCTTGGAAACGTCATCTCTGGACATTGCAAAGGTTTGTAGAGGATGGGAATATAAATACAGGGCAGATGCCTTTTATCTGACTCTCAAGGTAAAGCTAATATTTATAAGCCCTCCGTGTTACCTAGATGTTTCCAGAGCCATCAGACCTTGCTGGAAATTGAGGCATGAATACAAAGCAGTCATTTTATTTTTTTCCTGTACCATTTAAAAGACAGAAAAACCTTCCATTACACAAATCTATTTTCCAAGTCACTAAAGAGGAAAAGAGTAGAACTCAATGTTTTATTCTCTATGGTTTCTTAAGCTACTTATGAA
>NW_023213835.1:0-591 GCF_002007445.2 Ailuropoda melanoleuca
ATGTTTCTGTGGATTAAATACTGGGATTAGGGGGAAAGAGGGAGCAATGGCCTGCGGCCTTGGGGTTGGACATCTCTGTTGTAGCTGCCATATTGTTTTTTCTATAATCACTTGGGGTTTGTACATTTTTGGGGGGAGAGACACAGATTTTTACACTAATATATGGATCTAGCTCAATGCAATTTTAATATCCTGCACTAGGCAGGTAATAATAAAGGTTGAGTTTTCCACAGCTGTGAGTGTGTTTCTTGGGGTTTTGGTAAAATCTGCTTCCTGTGTCTGCTCCCAGCTCATTTCCATTTCCTTTCTTCTCCCCACTCCATTTCCTACCATGTATCTTGCCCAGCACAGTGTTCTGTCAACTCCAGTGGGAGCTCTGCAGGAGGCTTGGAGGGGGCTGAATTAGGCCAGGGGTCTTAACTTTGTTTGACCCATGGATCCCTTAGGCAGACTAGAGAGATCTACTGATTCCTCCTCAAAGTTGTTATTTTATTTTATTTTTTTAAGATTTTATTTATTTGAGAGAGACAGCCAGCGAGAGAGGGAACACAAGCAGGGGGAGTGGGAAAGGAAGAAGCAGGCTCCCAGCGG
>NW_023213836.1:0-2421 GCF_002007445.2 Ailuropoda melanoleuca
AAGAAGGGGGGGGGGGGGGGGGGGGGGAGGAAAATAGAAGTATAAATCTGTTGGTTTGAAGCAGAAATGCCCCTGGAATAGATAATGGCCTTTCCTTCACTGTCATTCCCGGTGAATGGCCAAGCTATACAGCGGTGAAGTGGTTTGAGCTGCATTGCTTTGTTGCCATTGTTCTGTTGTCCTCTGGGTGTATGCTTCAGAGACATCACTCTGAGATAGACCAGGAGAAATTTACATATGTAGCCAAGTGGACCATCCTTCCCGTAAGTTTGGCGGAATGTACCAGACTTATATCTCTTGTCCAAGTAAAATGAAGTGAATTTTAAAAAGGTAGGCATTGAATATAAGAACCACCACTTTTAAAATGTGTTAGTTATTAGGGGAAGGGGAAGGTTTTTCAAAAAACCTACTGGGTGTTCATTTGTGGAAAGCCACAACTGACTTGTACACTAGATCAGCTCACACTCTGGCATTTTCTCTTGAGCATTGGATAAGACAATAACTGGAGAGAAACATGACCAAAGCAGCCAGCTCTCATGCATTCCCCTTTTCCCTACATGAAGCTGTTTAAAATTCAGCAGGGGAGCTCCTGAATGGCAGCTAGTTCTACAGAGTGGCACAAATGAGTTGTCTTTTCTCTTAGGGTAAATGCTCATTGCAGAGCAGGGCAATTCTTCATTAGCGTAGCAATTTGTTGGCAATTTGTTGATTTTCTGTTGAAAAGTGTGCTAAATTATAGGCCAATTACTATTCTGGCTTCTCTTCCCTGCCTCCCCCAGCCCTGTCTCCAAAATCAGCTTCAAGAATACATGTGAGAGTTATGTCCCAGCCCCTGCAAGTAGGATAAAGCCTTTCAGTGGGACTGGGCTTGCTGGAAGGACCTGGTTTGACCCGGTGTGTGGTGTGCAGTGGGGTGTATTGGCTCATTGGCTGACCCTGTGTGTTAAATAGCACAATTATGATGCTAGTTGGAATTCATCACAAGCCACATCCACGTGGGCTGCCCGGATGGATTTGTAAAGCAGCTGCTATTCTGACTCTCCTGGGTAGGTGATAATGCCTATGATTTTTAGATTTTGATTTTGGGCTCATTCTTAAACATGTTTAAAATTAGTTTTTTCATTTAATTAAAATAATACATTTTTTTTTTTTAATTATAAGCTCTTCCCTGCCCCCTTTCCCCTCCTGCCCTCATTTCCATTCCGTAGAGGCAACATTGTGGAATCCTTCTAGAAATCTTCTACATTTTTCTGTACTTAAAAATTATTTTTGGTGGCTTAAAACAACACCGGCTTATTATCTTATGGTTCTCTAGAAGTACCATATGTGTCCTACCAGGCTAAAATGAAGGCATCCACAGGGCTGAGTTTCTTTCCAGAACCTCTAGGGGAACGTACATTTCCTTGCTGTTGCCAGCTTCTAGGGGCTACCTGCATCCTTGGCTTGTGGACCATTTCCTCCCTCTTCAAAGCCAGCAGTGTTGTGTTTCTGACTGTTTTTGTATTAGGAAAATTTCCACAGAGAATTCCAGAAATCCAGTTTAAACTCAGTTGAGAGGCCTCTGCAACTCCAAAACACACTAAAAAAGTAATATATTGAATCATGTAATTAAGAACAGCTGGCTCTAGGGATTCACAGAGTGTTTTCAAGGCTGTGTCTCTGGTTCTTGATCCTGCTTGCTTCTGCTTGTTCAGGCTTTTCTTCGTGGGGCTAGTATGGCTTCCAGCAGTTGTTGCTGGCTTAGCAACCCCTGAGGAAAGAACCAGTCATTCCTGACAAGTCCCACTAAACAGTCACAGGACATCTCTGATTGACCAGGCCTGAGTCATATGCCCACTCGGGGTGGGATATGGGGTTAATTCACTATAAAACACAAGAGGTGCCCTGTGAGAAAGAAGACATGATCAGAAAGGAGGTTGGGCATGGAAGAGACACACACTGGACAGACATAAACAGCTCTCTCACAGTTACATGAGTATTTTTATGTTTTGGTTTTTACACAGATGAGATCATGCTGTTCATATTCTTCTGTACCTTCCTTTTGTTTTTTTATTTTCATTTTTTATTTTTTACTCTGCAGTAAGTCATGGCTATTCCTCCATGCCAGTGTATCCAGCTGGCCAGGTTCTTTTCCATGACTCTTCAGAGCCCTTTGGTTGGAGCCAGCATTAGCTGTTTGGGAGACAGGGGTCAGGGGTATCAGCATTAAGTATTAAGCATACTTATCCACAGAGGGTAGAACACATCAAATCCCTTTGCCACAAATAATTTACAGCAAAATATCTGTATAAGAAAACAACTCTCGCTGCCAATTAATGGTCCATCTATTATTTATTTATTTATTTATTTATTATTTAAATTCAATTAGCCAACATATAGTACATCATTAGTTTCAGATGTAGTGTTCAATAATTTGTCAGT
>NW_023213837.1:0-6604 GCF_002007445.2 Ailuropoda melanoleuca
TGTCAATGGACATCTGGGCTCTTTCCATATAGAACTTTTTAGTTAAATTTGAGCAGGGAGTGTCTGAGAGAAAGTGGGATAGAGCGGGAGGGGGATCAGAAAGATTTGGAAAGACCATAGGAAATTGTGAGGAAGAGCCTACGTAAGTTAAAGGAAGGATCTTAGAAGGACCAGCAAGGTTCACTGAAGGTCTTATTTATTGTTGAAAATCCTGTGGATGCATTTGATGGCTATGGGGTGGAAAGTGTTCACCCTGGGTGGGTTCTGCCCCTACTAGTAATTAAGCATGTGACTTTGGGTACGACTCTTGACTTCTTGACCTGATAAAGGAGGTGGAAGTGCTTGGGTAGCCTCTCGGCCGTGTCAGGGTGATGCTTGCCTGGGATGAGCAAGGGCAAACGTCTGGTGCTTTGCTCGGGAAGATGGCGCCTCTGGCGTCACGGCGCTGGGGAGGCCATTGGATTTCCAACAGCAATGAAACTGAGCCATGCAATGATGGCCTGAGCCTGTCCCCGCTCAAGAAGNTGCTCAAGAGGAGTCATAGGGCAAAATGATGAATCTGTGTATCCGTGTCTAACCAGGTCACTTGGAACTATGGGATCTTTAGCTGCTTTTGAGCACAAGCCATGTGGTTTTTCACTATTTCTTTAATGAAGGAATCTGTGATCTGCCACAGCTTGTGTGATTTTTCATTATTTTGCTCAGCTTCCCTTTTATGTTCTTGATTAAAACTGTTTTATTTTTACCTTTCTCTTCTATTTTCAACACCCTAAAACATAAAACATCCTCTTGAAGATACTCCCCACAGCAGCAAAAATATAATCCCGTACAGATTATCCTGATTTTCAAACTGTGACCGAGATTATGTTTTTGAAAAAAAGAAATTGAGTTTCAAATTCAACAGATGTGGATGTCGACTGATCAGCGTCCCCCCAAATCTGTCCAGGTCCTTATTCCTGGCACCAGAGAAAATGTTGCTTTACGTGACAAAAGTTGCAGTGCAGATGTGATTGTCTTGAGTATTTTGAGATGCGGAGATTATCTCGGATTATCCAAGTGGGAACAATGTAATCATAAGGGTCCTTATAAGAGGGAGGCAGGAGGGTGAGGGTCAGAAAGCCATGTGACATGAAAACAGAGAGAGAAAGGCTGGGGGTGCTATGCTGCTGGCTTGGAAGTCAAGGGAGGGACCCCACACCGAAGAATGCAGGCAGCCTCTAGAAGCGGGAAAAGGCAAAGAAATAGATTCTCCTGCAGGGCCTCTAGGACGAAGGCAGCCTTCCCCAAACCTTGACTGTAGGACTTCGTCGTCTGGAGCTGTACGAGATAAATTTGTGTTTGTGTAATTTGTTATAGCAGCGGTTGGAAACTGATACAGATGTCTACTGGAGGACGGAGTCGCTGAATCTGTAAAAGGGGCACAATAACCATGATTTCTCTTTCATAAGAAAATGTCCTGTTAAAACTTCTGCCAGCCCCAGACTCATAATTCACACTGTGTGTATAAAACACCATCTAGCCTCAGCCACCACCATCTGTGCTGGGGTGGGGAAGTGGAGGAGGACGGCCACTGGCCATACCCTGGGCTATCTACCATGATACAGAATTTATATAATGAGGAATGGGGACAGTTGCCCTGACAGTAAGAGGGAGGAAGAATCACACGGTCCTTGGTAGAACAATAAGGTGACCAAAGGGCCACATCCTTCCTTCATGTCTTTTTTCTTATGGTCAATTTCAGGCACTTAACATCCTTTTGTCATTACTTTCTTGTCAAAACATGCTCAGTATAGTCAGATAATAATCATGCACACCTTGCATGAATTCATGACTTCCATGGCCATGGGATTGCCGAGTCTCTGAATGTTGGCCTGGGGAGTGACATGGAGAGAACTGGAGGCTGGCTCCTCTGTCTTTTGGCTGGCCCCGCGCTCGCTAAGGGATGTGGCCTGACCCCACCACACAGGCCATTGCTTACCCCAGGGCCCAGGCCTTCAATCTTGAGTCCATCCAGAGAGGCTCCCCAGAGACCTCCCCTGCCTCTGTGGTGTCAGCAATTTCAGGTGGTTCCTGGGCTTGAAATGGGAGCTTTTGTCCTCTGCCACAGATAAGAACGTCAGGTCATCTGAGAGAGGGAGGGTGGCATTTGGAGGCAGGGCTGTCACCGTCCAGANGGTCCAGAGGTCACATTGCATAAGGAGTCGCTCCCTTTATCCCAAGACCCAGCAGGAGTGGACCCAGGAAGACCTCACCTTACCAAGAAGGTGTCTGGCATTACTTTCATTGGATAACAGGAAACTGTGGGATTGGGGAAGGCAGAGCGGCCCTCTGGGGAGGAAAGACATTAAGGGGAGTCTAGAAACATCTTATGTCTGAGTTGTGTTTTGTAGTGACATTTTCTCAATTAAAAACTGTGGAGGAGGCATAATGATAGAAGCTTTCCTACAGGGACTGGGAGACTCTGTGGGCAGCTGCATTCCTTTGCAGTTTGGGGCTGGTGGGACAGAAAAAAAAAAAACAAAAAAAACGTCCAGGCAGGGACTCCAGAAACTAGCGCACGCTCCCTATTGAGAGGAGAAGTGAGCTTTTGTGTTTTGTGAGACGCCAGTGTAACAGACCTGGGCTTTGTATCAGGTATTTGAGTTGCCTGTGAGGATCCCAGCTTTGCCTCTAGCCGACTTCAGGTCTCTGATCTGGCTTTACTGAACTTGCAGTGGGTCACGACTGCGACACCACGCGGGGTGTGGGTGAAGCGGGGCATACGTAGCTGGTGCCCAGGAACTGGTGGCCCTGGTGATTGTTCTTTGCACGATTGGACGAGGCTGCTGGACACAGGGCACGGACGGACCATCGGGAGTGGGGGAAGCAGTCAGCCCACACGGCACCTCTGGGGGGGCCCCTTCCTCCAAGAGAACGCATCCCAGGTGATGTTCTGGGGTGGAGGAAGGTGAGGATGATGCCAGTCTATGTCCTGGTTTCTTTCTGTCACGTGAGAAGCGGGAGGCTGGTTGAAATGTGTTTTCTATGGCTCTTACCCTGCGACCAGGATAAAGGCACAGGGAGCGGGAGCTGGCGTGCAAGGCAGGGAGTCAGAGGGCGTGGCATCATTTAATTAATTGGGATTTGAGTTTTTTCTCTCTTTAAAGCAAGTGCTGGGTTATGTATGTCGTGGCTGCATATGGAGTTGAGAAAAGCAGTGATCACTCTCTCTGTCAATCCATAGTATAGAAAAGCCACCTTTTCCCACCTCCAAGCTGCTTATACATATGTTTTCTCTGCCTGGGCCGCCCTTTCTGCCCATTCTTCATCTGCTGGGATTCTATTCCTCCTGTCCCCCCATTGCCACCTCTTCTGTGGNCACCACTTCTGTGGAACCTCTAAAACCCGCCCCCCGCTAGACAGAATTCATTTTTTGCACTCTGACCTGGCTTCTTCCTCATTTATATCATCATAACAAATTACAGATCCCTTTGCCCCCCCTTTGGTATGTCTTAGTTCCCCTAGTCAAGTGTATCCCGGAAGGCAAGAACACATTTATTTTTGAATCCCTGCTAGTGTTTACAACAGACCTTTGCACAATGGAGGCACCCAACACATATTTGTGGATGCATTGAATTGCTCTGGATTGAGATAATTGAAAGCAATTCCCAGAATTCTGAAATAATCAGATTTGAGGGATCTTTACCCTTTCATTGCATTAGACTCCAGTAAAGATAGTTTAGAGAATCTAATATGGGCTAGGCACCGGGAATGCACCGATGACAAAGTCAAGGCCCCTGTGACTAAGATGACAAGATTTCTTCAAAAAAGTAACTTCGGGTTCTCTNTCCTTGCACATTGGAGGCACCCAACACATATTTGTGGATGCATGAATTGCTTTGGATTGAGATAATTGAAAGCAATTCCCAGAATTCTGAAATAATCAGATTTGAGGGATCTTTACCCTTTCATTGCATTAGACTCCAGTAAAGATAGTTTAGAGAATCTAATATGGGCTAGGCACCGGGAATGCACCGATGACAAAGTCAAGGCCCCTGTGACTAAGATGACAAGATTTCTTCAAAAAAGTAACTTCGGGTTCTCTTCTGGTTTTCCATCCAGGTTTAGATCTCCCCGAGAAGATCATTGTATAGTGCGTGGAGATAGGACAGCAGACACTCATGGTGACCTTTGGTTAGCAAATGAAGGCTAGGGAGAAGACATAGAAGTATGTTCTATATTCTAGAAATATTTCCATTCACGCTTATTAAATAGAAATCAGCTCTGGACCTTAGGTACAAAATTCTCCTATGTGGAATGAGTTCTTTTCCTTGTACCACAGCGCGATGACCCCCTTTGTTGTCAGCATATGGATTTCGTTAGATCATCCGGGAGTCCTACGGGCTCAGAGGGAGCAGGGGCCTTGTCCAAGGTCACTCACGTTAGCTAGGAGAACCAGAGCGCCGACAGTGAGCTGGGGGGGCTGTCGTACTGTCCTCCCTTCCTGTGACTTCGGCTGGCCCTCTGAGTCTCCATGTTCTGCATGTTTCCTACACCTTCTGGATGTAGCTGAGGTCGGCTCTGTCAGTGCTCAGTGCTGAAGGTACAATGATTTTAAAAACAAATGGACATTAGTCAGTTGGGAATAGGAAAAAAATCAAGTTTTACTTCCCTTTATCTGATTTACTGGTAAGGTTCAGACAGTGGAGGAAAATTGGGTTTGGAGAATATCTATGGATTTCAAATGTCTTTACTAATCTTGGTATCATTTCTCTGATAATCATCGAGAGCCATTTGGGTTTTAGACTTCAAATGTGTTTATCCAGTACTTCTAGAAGTCTCTGAATGTATGATCATTTAATTTCTTTGAATTGTTTTCAAATAGGTGAAAGCTGACATTTCTACTAGGGTGGATTTTATTTTCTCAACAGTGTGTAAAAAATTATGAATTTGTCCCTCTGATTCTCAAAGGTTAAATGTACATTTAAGATCTTAAACTCACACATAGAATTTCCATATGATGCAGTCTGTTTTTCTGGGCATATAACTAAAAGGGCTGACCGCAGAGACTCAAACAGATATGTATAGCCATGTTCGTGGCACTGTTACTCACAATAGCCAAAATGCGGAAATGACCCAAATGTCTATCAAAAGGTGAATGGATAACAAAACATGCAATGGAATATTATTTAGCCTTAAAAAGGAAGGAAATTCTAGCACATGCTACAATGTGGATAAACCTTGAAGACATTATACTAAATGAAATAATTACAAATGCACAGATGTAATATGGGTCTACTTCTATGAGGAGGCAACTGAAATTGTCAGATTCATAGAGACAGGAAGTAGAATCACTGCCTGGGGTCGAGGTCGAGGTGATTTTGTTTAATGAGTAAAGAATTGCGGTTTGTGATAGATAGTGGTGATGGCTGCACACCAGTGTGAATGTATTTAATGCCATTGAACTGTATGCTTAACAGTGGTTAAAAGGGCATCAGAGAAATGCAAATCAAAACCACAATGAGCTATCACCTGACACCTGTCAGAATGGCTAAAATGAAAACACAAGAGACAATAAACAATGTGGAAAAGAAGGAACACTTGTGCACTGTTGGTGAGAATGCAAACTGGTGCAGCCCCTATGGAAAACAGTATAGAGGGTCCCCAAAAACTTAAAAATAGAAACACCGTATGATCCAGTAATTCCACTACTGGGTATTTACCTAAATAAATATTAAAAACACTAGTTCCAAAAGATAAATGCACCCCAAGAGTGTGGAAACACTAGTTCAAATAGATAATATGCACCTCTGTGTTCATTACAGCATTTTTTACGGTAGCCAAATTATGGAAGCAGCCCAAGTGTCCATTGGATAAATGAATGGATAAAGGAGATGTGATATATGTGTGTGTGTGTGTGTATGTGTGTGTGTGTACACACACACATACGTATATAATGGGATGTTACTCAGCCATAAAAAAGAATGAAATCTTGACCACGAGAGACTATGGACTCTGGGAAACAAACTGAGGGCTTCAGAGGGGAGGGGTTCAGGGATGGGCTAGGCCGGTGATGGGTAGTAAGGAGGGCACGTATTGCAGGGAGCACTGGGTGTTATATGCAAATAATGAATCATGGAACACTACACCAAAAATTAAGGATGTACTGTATGGTAACTAACATACCATAACAAAAAAACAGGATGAGATCTTGCCATTTGCAACAGTGTGGGTAGATCTAGAGAGTATTACGCTAAGTGAAATAAGTCAGGCAGAGAAAGACAAATACCATATGATTTCACTCATATGTGGAATTTAAGAAACAAAACAAATGAACAAGAAAAAAGAGACAAACTTAAAACCAGACTCTTAACTTCAGTGAACAAACTGATGGTTGCCAGAGGGGAGTGGGGGGGAATGGGTGAAATAGGTGAAGGAGATTAAGAATACACTATCACCATGAGCACTGGGTGATGTATGGAATTGTCTAATTCCATTCCATTTTATGTATTGTACACCTGAAACTAATATTTATTTATTTGTTTATTTGAGAAAGAGAGGGAGGGAGGGAGAGTGAACAGGGGGAGGAGCAGAGGGAGAGGGACAAACAGATTCGGCACTGAGT
>NW_023213838.1:0-623 GCF_002007445.2 Ailuropoda melanoleuca
AATGAGGCCTCAATCTTGGTCTTTCATTCGGCTTCCTTATTGTCTTGCTCTCTTCCCTTCTAATTTGAGGAATTTCTTAAGTGTTATGCTTGGATGCCTTTCTTTTTCCTTTTTGTTTATCAATTATAGATTTTGGTTTGTGATCAACATGAAGTTCATATATAACATCCTATGTATATAGCAGTCTCTTTTAAGTTGATGTTTAAGTTCAAACTCATTTTATAAACACTAAATTTTTACACCCCTCCTTNCTAAATTTTTACACCCCTCCTTGTTTTATGTATTTAATGTCTTAGTTTACATCTTTTTGTTTTGTGTATCCCTGAACTAATTACTGTAGATATAATTGATATTACTACTTTTGTCTTTTAACCTTCATACTGGCTTTATAAAAGTGATTGCTCTATTACCTTTACTGTATGTTTGCTTTTACCAATAAAACTCTCTCTCTTGTAATTTTCTTACTTAAAATTATGGCCTTTTCTTTTCTTGTTTATTTTTGAGAGAGAGAGAGAGCAGAGGAAGTGAGAGGAAACACAAGTGGGAGGGGAAGGCCAGAGGGAGAGGGACAAGTAGGCTCTCTAAGCATGGGACCTGATGCAGGGTGTGATTCTAGGAGGTCC
>NW_023213839.1:0-591 GCF_002007445.2 Ailuropoda melanoleuca
TTTCCTATCTCCCCAGCCCAGACTCTGAAGGGCTCACAGAGAGATCCAAAAATTCTGGGCAGCCTCCAGAAGTCCCCGTGAGGCCTCAGATTAAATTATGGGCGCTCCTAAAAGGCATGGGTGATGAGATTGGGAGTGAAGAGTTGGGGGCTGTGGGTTATCTTGTTCCTTATATGAAACACATTCTTAAGAAAAAACTAAAATCTAGATTTAAATGTCAGCGAAAGACTTCAGGCCCACCAGCGCTGAAGACAAAGAACGGTTTGCACACAGATGAATTGTGCAAACGATGAATTGTGTTTCCTCTGACAGTTCTATTCTGGTAGATAACTTTGTCGAGAAGGTATTGCTCAGATAACAGGTTCTCCCTCTGATGATGAAAACTCATTTCATTGCACAAATATGCTTGAATTTTACATTAGGAAGCCTGACTCATTAAATATTTTTGGTGCAGTAACACTTCTGGCCAAAGTAGATTAAACAAATAAGCAATTAGTTTGGAGACTGGATATGAATACAAAAGCAGAATTAATTATTTTTCTAATTGTTTTCCTCTATTGTGGACATTGACTTCTTGGCTTTTGCTCTGGG
>NW_023213840.1:0-591 GCF_002007445.2 Ailuropoda melanoleuca
CAAGAAATTAAAATAGAGCTACCATGAGATCCAGCAACACCACTTCTAGGTATTTAACTGAATGAAATGAAAACACTAACTGAAAAAGGTATCTGCACCCCATGTTCCCTGCAGATACTTACAACAGCCAAGACACAGAAGCAACCTAAGTGTCCATCGTTGGATGAATGGATTAAGATGATGTGGTATATATCCAATGGAATATTATTCAACCACAGAAAAAGAATGAAATCTTGCCATTTGTGACAATACAGATGGACCTCAAGGGCATTATACCGAGTGCAATAAGTCAGACAAAAACAAATACTGTACGAACTCACTTAAATGTGGAAATTAAAAACAAAAGCCAAACCAAAAAACCAAACTCACAGATACAGAGAACAGATGGCTAGTGACCAGGGGTGGGAGATGGGAGGGTGGGTGAAATAGGTGAAGGGCATCAAAAGGGACAAACATCCAGTTATAAAATAAGTGAAGTCCTGGGAATGTAATGTACAGAATGGTGATTATTGATAATAATACTGTATCAATTAGAAAGTTGCTAAGACCAGTAGATCTTAAAATTTCTCATCTCAAGAGAAAAATATTTTG
>NW_023213841.1:0-591 GCF_002007445.2 Ailuropoda melanoleuca
CCCCCCAGCTGTATGTAGTGAGGACCCCTGCCCCAGGCTTGGGGTGCCGGCAGCTTGATCCCTACAGCACAGCTCTGGGGATGGTCAGTAGATCCCCACCCAACAGGGTAGAAGAGGGCAGCTTTCCGGGTACCGGGGCCCTTGGGCCTGCAACTGAGGTGTCTCCTCCCAGGAGTCGGGCCAGACCCCCCTCCTCCCACACCCCACCCAAGGTTGGGGATCCACCTTCCTTCTCTGCCCAGGCTGGGAGAGAAGCAAGGGTCAAAGCCAGAGGCAGTGTCCAAGCAGGCCTCTAGCGCAGGCTGGGACAGGAAAGGACAGATAGAGAAGGGTGGTAAGTGGTCAGCGTAGCCCACAAAGCCTCCTCACATACCCTCCCTTTGTGGCCAGAGATGGCTGAGGACAGCATGGACCCCTGGGCTGACCTGCTGAGCTGTCAAAGTGTGTGTCCCCACAGGTGTCGATGAGACCAGGCACCTGCCAGTCTCTCCTTTCGACACCATGTTAGGCGCCTGCTGTGCCCCCATCGCAGGGAGGAGGAGAGTTCCAGGCCTGCAGAGGCAGGGAAGGCCTGTGCCTAAGCTGCAGGGG
>NW_023213843.1:0-591 GCF_002007445.2 Ailuropoda melanoleuca
AGTGAGTCTGGATTTGAACCCATGTTTTCCAACCTCAGCAGCCACATCTCTGAGGAAGGACTATCATGATACTAGATCTTGTGATGGATCAAAGGAGAGAGAGAAAAAAAAATGTTCACTCTACACTCCAAAATCTCCCTCTCAATTCTATTTTTAAATATTTTATTTATGTTTAAGAGAGAGAGAACAAGTGGAGGGGAGAGGCAGAGAGAAAGAGGGAGAAGTAGGCTCCCCACTGAGCAGGGAGCCCAATGCGGGCCTTGATCCCAGGACCCTGAGATCATGACCTGAGCTGAAGGCAGGCGCTTAACTGACTGAGTCACCCAGGCGCTCCAACTCCCTTCTCAATTGATTCCATCTAGCAAATAGCCTGAAATTCTCAACTTCCTTCCCACTCTGTCCTTCCTCTGATATGTGAAAATGCTAAGGATGGAAAAGTAGCAAGAAATAGCCATTTACTGAAGTGTATGTCATGCCTGAGTGCCACATTCACTGCCCGATACTGCATGTATGTGACCCGATTCAGCAGGTACCTTCAGAATGTTCATTCCTCTGTTAACGCCCCTCCAAAGCCAGGCAAAGATCCGAGTG
>NW_023213844.1:0-954 GCF_002007445.2 Ailuropoda melanoleuca
AGGAGCAGGAAAAAAATATTGAAAAATGCACAGGACTTAAGAGACCTGTGAGACACCAGCAGGTGTACTTACATATACACAGTGGGAATTGCAGAGGGGAAGGAGAGAGAGAAATTTTTAAGAAATATCCAGAAACTCCCCAAATATTAAAAACACCCATAAATCTATACATCAAAGAAGTGTAGTAAACTCCAAGTAGGATAAACTCAAAAAGATCCACACCCATACATACAGTCAAAATTATCAAAAACCATATACCAAGACAGAATTTTGAAAGCAGCAAGAAGACATTTGTTATCTACAAGGAAGGAATCCTCTATAAGATTAAGAGCTTTTTTCTCATCACAAACCATGGAGACCACTAATCAGTAGGATGACATATTTAAGGTCTTAGAAGAAAAACTGTCAACTAAGATTTCTATGTCCAGTAAATTATCCTTCAAGAATGAAGGAGAAATTAAGAGGTTTCCAGACGTAAAAAAAAAAAAACAAAACAAAATAAGAGAGCTCATTAACAGTAGACCTGCTCTACAAAAAATGCTTCAGGCTGAAATGAAAGGACACTAGATAGTAACTCTAAACCGTAAGAAAGAAAAGTGAACACTAGAGCGCTCAGCAAGGAGTTTGCTTGAGGTTCTCTCTCTCTCTCTTCCCCTCCCTCCACTTGCACGCACGTTCTTACTCTAAAATAAATCATCTTTTAAAAAAAACATAATGAGGTATTACTTTGCACCAGTCATATTAACTTTTATCAAAAATAACAGGTGTCATGCGCTGTTGGTGGGAATGAAAACAGCCACTGTGGAAAACAGTATGGAGACTCCTCAAAAATGTAAAAATAGGACTACTGTACAATCCGTCAATTCCACTTCTCGTATTTATTCATATAAAACAAAAACACCCATTCAAAGGGATATATGCATCCCTCTATTCATTGTACCATTATTTACAAAA
>NW_023213845.1:0-591 GCF_002007445.2 Ailuropoda melanoleuca
AGTGGACATACTGGAATGGATATAATAATAAAGATACAAAAACCCAGCAGATGACTATGTTCCAAGAAAGGTCCAGAAGATACATCATGTCTAAAAGCCATAAATGATGTCTGGCAAGCAAAACACCAGCACCAGTTAGAAGTTCAGGTTGTTCTATGTGCCAAAATTTGGCACAATCACAAAGTGAGAAGGTTAAAGTAAATACTGCCATCACCACAGTGTGCTGCCTTTACTCTGGAATCTGCCGTCAACTCCTGTGTAGTGTTATTAGCCTGCAATGACTCTAAAACTCCATTTGTAGTTGTTGCATGATTCCATGCAGCCATTGTCTGTTCCTCAGTGGGAAGGCTGGTCTGATACCATGCTACTGCACAGTCGATAGAAGGAGTTCTTGACTGATTACTCTCATTTCTATTATTTCTTTTTACAGTGGAAATAACAACGTACACATTTAACAAAGTGCAAGGTTAGCTTTAGAACTCTAACACCAGTCATTGTCTTCCAACTCACATGTTCTTATTTTCTATTATTTATTTTATACCATAAACCGTAAGCAATATATATATATTTTTATATATATATTTTATATAT
>NW_023213846.1:0-591 GCF_002007445.2 Ailuropoda melanoleuca
TAGTAAGGAGGGCACGTATCGCATGGTGCACTGGGTGTTATACGCAACTAATGAATCATCGAGCTTTACATTGGAAACCAGGGATGTACTGTATGGTACACCATACATACTGTATGGTGACTAACATAATATAATAAAAAATCATTAAAAAAAACAACTATCTATATCTATATCTATATATACACAGTTTAGTTTGACCCCAAGAATCCTTCATTAGATTATCACAATGGGCTCCCAGTCACCCAGAGTGAGGTTGTAAAATGCAAATCGTTTTATATCACTCCCAAATCCTTCAGTTGGCCCAGTGGTATGCTGTGGTCTGTTCTTACTGGCTTCTGAGTGAATTGTTAATACTCAGGAATCTCACAAGCCAATTGTTAAGCTGTTGTTTGCTTGAAAATGACCCTGGTGGGACTATTTACTCTTGAAAATAAACGGGCATATTCTACAAATCAGTGCATTTTGGTTTTGAAAGCCAGTTTTCCAGCACAGTGCTGAATACACCCTTTACCCATGAGACGAAGACCATAGCCCATAATCAAGTTTCTCTCTACCTATGCCCTAGTCAAACCGTAGCTCCAAGGGCACCTG
>NW_023213847.1:0-591 GCF_002007445.2 Ailuropoda melanoleuca
CAAATCAAGGTAGGAAAAGAAAAAACAGAGAAATTTTTCATGCCATCCTGTCACTACATAGATATGTTAAATGTTAAGGGCAGATTCTACCATTACTAGGGTGGGATTTCAGAATCTGTTACAAGTGAGAGCTTCACTTTTGGAATAGTGGAAAAGCTAGTTTTAACCTCAACATTAATAACAATTTACTAAGTAAGTTTCTTGTCAGCTTACACATTTCTTTTCTATATGGTTTAAAATTCTCTGTAGTTTAATTATGCTGATCTCTGAACATCAGATTTTAATCAAATTCTTCATGATGTGTATGTTTGTAAAGAGATTAGAATTGTACCTGGCAGTAGAAAGTGCTATTAGCAAGTTATTAAATGAAAACACACACATGTACACACACTATTAATAAATTTAGACCCTCATTTAGAGAACTGACAACGTTTTATGTATCAGCCCTTTTATATACAGCCACTTTATGTATCAGCCTTTTATATAATGTCTCTCATTTAATCTTCATAAGAAGTACAGATTCTTTTTTTTTTTTAAGATTTTATTTATTTATTTGACAGAGAGAGACACAGCGAGAGAGGGAACACAAGC
>NW_023213849.1:0-163 GCF_002007445.2 Ailuropoda melanoleuca
GAATCGGGGTCCCCAGAGAAAAGGCTGCTGTTCGCTGGAGGTGTTTTCCTGGACGCTCTGCATTATTACCATTGAGAAAGGCGCTGAGGCCACGAAAATCCTGAACCTTTTCATTCATGCTCCCTTACTCACGAGAGATGATGATCGTTGATATTTCCCTGGA
>NW_023213849.1:580-1756 GCF_002007445.2 Ailuropoda melanoleuca
GTGAAAAGGCTGCTGTTCGCTGGAGGTGTTTTCCTGGACGCTCTGCTTTATTACCAATGAGAAGGGCGCTGAGTCCTCGAAAATCCTGAACCTTTTCTTTCATGTTCCCTTACTCACGAGAGATGATGATCGTTGATATTTCCATGGACTGTGTGGTGTCTCAGAGACCACTATGGGGCACTCTCGTCAGGGTTCTGCGACCACTTTCCCACATGTTTCCCTATTCACGAAGGGTGATGATAGTGCTAAGACGGTCCCTGTACGGTGTTTTTTCTGACGGACATGTGTTGGGCCTTTTCGTTCCATTGTCGCCAGCAGTTTGACAGGATTTCCCCAGGGAGCAAACATTTCGTTGGAAGCGGGTTTTGGCCGAATTGTCTTTCTCAGTGCTGTGTTCGTCGTGTTTCACTCACGGTACCAAAGCACCTTGATTCCTGTTCCACCTTCCATAAGGCCGTCGTGACTTCAAGGGCTTTCCCCTCACACTTTGTTTCTTGGTAATAAGGGCTGGATCCTCCCCAGGCCCCTACACCCAATGTGGAATCTGGGTCCCCATTGAAACGGCTGCTGTTCGCTGGAGGTGTTCTCATGGACGCTCTGCTTTATCACCAATGAGAAGGGCGCTGAGTGCTCGAAAATCCTGAACCTTTTCTTTCATGTTCCCTTACTCACGAGAGATGATGATCGTTGATATTTCCCTGGACTGTGTGGTGTCTCAGAGACCACTATGGGGCACTCTCGTCAGGATTCCGCGACAATTTTCCCTCATGTTTCCTTATTCACGAATTGTGATGATAGTGCTAAGACGGTCCCTGTACGGTGTTGTTTCTGACGGACGTGTTTTCGGCCTTTTCGTTCCATTGCCGCCAGCAGTTTGACAGGATTTCCCCAGGGAGCAAACACTTCGTTGAAAGCGGGTTTAGGCCGAATTGTCTTTTTCAGTGCTGTGTTCGACGTGTTTCACTCATGGTACCAAAGCACCTTGATTCCTGTTCCACCTTCCATAAGGCCGTCGTGACTTCAAGGGCTTTCCCCTCACACACTGTTTCTTGGTTCGAAGGGCTGGAACCTCCCCACGCCCCTACACCCAAGGTGGAATCGGGGTCCCCAAGGAAAAGGCTGCTCTTCCCTGGAGGTGTTTTCCTGGACGCTCTGCTCTATCACCAATGAGAAGGG
>NW_023213850.1:0-591 GCF_002007445.2 Ailuropoda melanoleuca
CAAGAGTAACACCCGGCCTGGGCTCTGTTTAATTGTTTAGTTTGTTTTATTTACTTATTTATTTATTTGTTTGTTTGTTTATTTATTTTATTTTTTTTTCTTTTTAAGATTTTATTTATTTATTTGACAGAGAGAAGGAGACAGCCAGCGAGAGAGGGAACACAAGCAGGGGGAGTCTGAGAAGAAGCAGGCTCCCAGCAGAGCAGGGAGCCAGATGCGGGGCTCGATCCCAGGACGCTGGGTTCACACCCTGAGCGGAGGGCAGACGCTTAATGACTGAGCCACCCAGGCGTCCCTATTTATTTATTTTTAATGGTGGTCAGGGTGAGGCAGGGGGAGGGGAGGCCATTGAGGTTTTTTGGGTTTTTTTTTAACTCTGTGCATTTATCTTCTTGAGGGTGTCCTACAAAACATAAACCATGTGTGGTTCTTATACCTCAAATCTTTGTGGCTTGATATTCCCAAACTAGTGAATATTTATTTTGTTTTATTATTGAAGAATAATTGACGTGCAATGTAGCATTAGCTTCAGGTGTACTAGTCAATATTTAAATGTAGTCATGGAGTTGCTTTTTTACGTAAGCCACTGAC
>NW_023213852.1:0-591 GCF_002007445.2 Ailuropoda melanoleuca
TTTTGCATTCTTGGTCTAAAACAGACTTGGTCATTGCCTAGGATGTTGCAGGTTGGCTTCCATGGAAATGGGCTCCAAGATGGAGATTTACGTGTAGCAAGAACTCTGATCCATCTAGGTCCAGAGCTCCCCATGGGGCGAACAGTCCAACTTCTCCTTCTGTCCAATCCTTGGTCTTTGCTCCATCAGAATTGTCTTGATTTGAGGCAAGGAGGTTGGCTTGCACCCCTACATCCCCAGGGAAATGGTGTAACCTTGGACCTTGGTGAGGTGGCACTCTTCAGCCAAAGTCAGTGCAGAGAAGAACATGGCTAAGAGTTATCCACCACCAACCCCTCCATCAACTGGAGCAATCCATCAATGAAAGGGGTGGGTGAGGTCTGTATGCGGCATTATGTCACTACTACGAATGGCATTTTGATATGCTACCAGGTTCCATCATTTACACTTATAGTCATAGTACAATCTATATTTTTGGTTCTATTTTAGTTAGCCAGAAAGTTTCAGGGTAGTTTCATTATCTTGTGGAACCTTACTATCAAAGTCTGTTTCTGGTATTAGAGGTCCTACGTGAGCTCACCTAGGAGGCTG
>NW_023213853.1:0-591 GCF_002007445.2 Ailuropoda melanoleuca
CATTCAATGCAATACCCATCAAAATACCATCGACATCTTTCACAGAGCTGGAACAAATAATCCTAAAATTTATATGGAACCAGAAAAGACCCTAAATAGAGCAATGTTGAAAAAGAAAATCAAAGCTGATGGCATCACAATGCCCAACTTCAAGCTATATTACAAAGCTGTAATCATCAAGAGAGTATGGTCCTGGCACAAAACAGACACATAGATCAATGGAACTGAATAGAGAATCCAGAAAGAGACCCTCAACTCTATGGGCAACTAATCTTCGACAAAGCACGAAAGAATATCCCATGGAAAAAGGACAGTCTCTTCAACAAATGGTGCTGGGAAAATTGGACAGCCACATGTAGAAAAATGAAACTGGACCATTCTCTTTCACCATACACAACGATAAACTCAAAATGAATGAAAGACCTAAATGTGAGACAGGAATCCATCAAAATCCTAGAGGAGAGCACAGGCAGCGACCTCTGTGACCTCAGCTGCAGCAACTTCTTGCAGACACATCTTCAAAGGCAAGGGAAACAAAAGCAAAAATGAACTGTTGGGACTTCATCAAGATAAAAAGCTTCTGCATAGCAA
>NW_023213854.1:0-591 GCF_002007445.2 Ailuropoda melanoleuca
CCCTAACTCGTTTACAAGGAGGGCTTAAAAAGAAATAGACAAAAAACCCAAAAGCTGTGTGCACAAGGAGGCTTACCATCTTTTAAACCAAACGAGCTGTTCCTCATTCCAGCCAATTTCAGAAACACGGCAAAGTGCTATTATTTCTGGAAATGGAGACCTAGTGCTCATAGAGCTCTCTTAAATAGACCAAAATGTCATTTTCAATCTGTTTGTGCTCTCCTTTCTTCTCTCCCACTTTTCTTTATTCACACAAATTAGGTCTGACGTATGATTCTTTAAATGAGGTGATCCCTGCCCCGATTTGCAAAGGTGAAATCACCCTACCTTTGAATGAAACCTCTGAGTAGAAAGAACACTTTCCCTGATCGGGCCATTCACAGATATAATTACACACCTTCCTGGTCTCTTGAGGCTTTTTCAATATCTTTTTGCAGTCTCAACAGTTTTGATTTTAATGAAGACTCTTGTCGCTCTTTATTCATTGCATTGTTAAGATCTTCTTCCTTTAGGGAAAAATGATGTTTAACAATTTAAGGAGAAAAAGTAAGGTTTGCTACTCCTAGTTGCACTGAGAATTTCACTGAAAAC
>NW_023213855.1:0-591 GCF_002007445.2 Ailuropoda melanoleuca
CCCTCCCCATCAGTAGTAAACAGAGTTCCCCTGCAGTTCCTCGGGCCGCCTCCGGGTGGCGCAGCGACCTCGATGATGAAAGTTCTGCTGGACACTCTTGATGCGTGCTCGGCGCAGAGTACGGTCCATGGTCCTGAACAGGTCTAGGGCTGAGGGGGGAATGTCTCAAGAGGCTCCCATGTAGGATCGTGGAGGGGGGTTATGGGGCTTAATGTCCACCAGGGCAGGGCCAAAATGCCACCCCACTCACTTCTTGGCCTTGGGCGCTGCCTTCTTTGCTTTGGGCGCTTTGGGCTTGGCCGCTTTGGCCTTCGCGGGTTTAGCCTTAGCCGGGCTCTTCTTGGCCGCCTTGGGTTTGGCTGCCTTTGCCTTGGCCGGACTCTTTTTGGCGACGCTCTTCTTGGCCTTTGCCTTCTTGGGGCTCTTCACGGCGGCGGCGGGTTTTTTCGCCTTCTTTGCGGGCGATTTCTTGACCTTCTTGGCGGCGGGGCCCCCGGCGGCGGCTGAGGGCTTCTTGGCGCTGGCCGGGCGCTTCTTGGCGGCGCTTTTCTTCTTGGTCGCCTTGCCGCCCTCCGCCTGCTTCTTGTTCAA
>NW_023213856.1:0-1566 GCF_002007445.2 Ailuropoda melanoleuca
GCCCTGGGCACACAGATGTGGGGGCCCGTGTTTGCACACTCATGGAGAAGGGGCCTGGCTGGGTGTGGGGTGGAGAACCTTCCGGCCGGCAGCTCTGGTACACAGAGACACAGGGACGTACACACAGATGTACACAGAAACACACACCTCTCTTCAGCTTGGGGCCCACAGCCTCCCACCCTGACCTCGTCAGTGGAAGGAAAAAGGAAAACCACCCAAATCTGGCATCCTGGCACATAGCTGACTGTGAAAGCTACACACTCACCACCGGAAGAAAGGGCNACACTCACCACCGGAAGAAAGGGCCTCTCATGTTTGTTCCTTGGATTTCAGTGGATTGAAATCAATCCAGTCCCACTCAGGATCTGCTCTGGAGAATTTCACATCTCCTAAGACATTAGGCCCTGCCCACGGCGGACGTCTGGGCTGTAAGCCCTTTTGTCCTTCTCCAAGGACGTTTTTGGATCCGGCTGCCCTTTCCTCTTGTGGGGTTTTCCCTCCTGCAAGGACAGATAAATCACTGGGTGTGAGGAAAGAAATAGGGCCCTTACCTCTCAACCTAAGTAGAATTAGCTCCGTGTGGACCCAGGACTTCAATTCAGGGGCGTTCTTAAATACTGTGCCGGCAGTGTCAGTGAGTTCTTTGGGACCTTGGAGTAGGCATTTCTTAGATACGCGGTAAAGAGCTCTAACTCTAAAGTGAGAGGCTGATACTTCCGAATGCATTAAAAACCTGTCGAAAAATCACCATAAGGAAAGCGAGGGGGAAATTAAAGATGAGACGCTCACAACAGGAGCAGCGGGTGTGTGCGTCCGTCTGGGGAGCCATCAGTCAGCCCTCTCCTCCGGGCGGTCTGGGCGTTGGGCACAGAGGGCTCTGCAGGGGTCCGCTCCTTGCAGGCCCTGAGAGACCCTGGGACCCACCTCCTCACAGCTCTTCCCTGTGTCCTCGACTGCCCTCCCCAGGACCCAGTGCAGCTAGAGACAAGCAGGTGGGTGAGTCAGGCTGTGGGTCTGAATTGTGGGCACCTATGTTCCAGCCATGGGGGCGGGCGAGGGCAGGAGGAAGTGGCTCTGAGTCAGAGGTCCTGTGGGGCTCGTTTTCCAGGACACTGACCTCCCTGTGGCCCCAACAGTAGGCCAGATGGAGAAGGGCGTGGGCTGTGGCTTCTGACTGTCCCGTGAGCAAGTAGACACAGGCATACAGATGACAGAGACATAGATACACACACACACAGACACATACAGATACGCGCAGAGACACAGGCCCTTGGGCAGAGGCAGCGGCAGTCTCCACTGGGTGGGACCCCAGAACGAGGCCAGAGCTGGGCCCTGTGAGCTCCGGGGCAGCAGGAGGAGGGGTTCCCCTGTAGCCCCAGAGTGTGCATGTCCGGCTGCCCCCTCTCCAGGTCCCACTCGAACCTCTGCTCCTGAAAAGCCAGTCAGGGCTCCTGCTGGACTTGTCGGTGGCCAGTCTCCATCTGCAACAGCGACGGGAGCATGGGAGTGCTAGTCTACAAGAAGGTGACCTCAGGGGGACTTGGAGCAGCAGGACGGGGCCTCTGG
>NW_023213857.1:0-591 GCF_002007445.2 Ailuropoda melanoleuca
CTACATGGTTTCAGTGTAAGCTAGCCTGACTTCACATTTCTGCATTTCTTTCCCTAGTGGGGATGCTCTCTGGACCCTCAATGCCTGTGCTCTGGTCAGCAGAAGGCCTGGTGAATTATGCCCTAACCAATGACTAGTAGGGACTGGTGTATTAATACCCCAGCTTCCTCCCCTAGAGTGCCAGTGACACCCAGCTGTCCTTTGGCCCACAGGACTGAACCCTGTTGCCCACAGTGGTAACTTGCTTGATGGCACATTCTTTATTGGCTGCCCTCTGTTCCTTGGCTCACTTCTTTCTTACCAAACAACCCACTGGCATGTAAATATTCATTTCTGGGTCTGCTTTCATGCTGCAAATCTAGTCTGGAGGAGGTAGAGAAGACTGCCTGGGGTAATTTCATTTATTTATTTATGACTTTTGTTTATTTTTGCATCCTAAAAGAAAAAGATATATTTTACATTCATTGAAATGCTCAGTCTTGGAGCACCTGGGTGGCTCAGTCGGTTAAGCGTCTGTCTTAGCTCAGGTCATGATCCCGGGGTCCTGGGATCGAGCCCCATGTTGGGCTTCCTGCTCCTCTCCCTTCCCCC
>NW_023213858.1:0-591 GCF_002007445.2 Ailuropoda melanoleuca
CTCCATTCTTAGTCTCTTCTCTTCCAGTATTCAGTTGAGGTGCAATTTTCAACAAGAAGACTTCTCTGAATTTCCAGAATGAACCACATTTCTTTTTACCCGCATTACACTGTGTGAATATTTCCAGTGAAATATGTATCAGAGTATTCCAAAATATAGCAGAGTGTGAGATACTGGGGGAGAGGGCAGACACAGTCACCGTATTCATTATTGGCATCCTGTCAATTATCAGACCGTATGCAAGTGATGTTTGCTGAACTGAACTAAAATCAGATGTAAGTGATGCAGACCTAACTTACTCACTCAGTGGAAATTGACTACTCTTTGATGCTGGATAGATTCTTTCATTAGTTGAACAGGGTATGATTCTGTTGCAGCATATCGAATGGTCCTGTAGATGCCTACACAGTGTTGAAAGACTTGCTGTACTGACTGTATTAATAGATGTTCCAAAAGAGTCATACAAAGCAAAGAATTTAGTATTTCTTTTTCTAATTTCAGTGTTTTGAGGCCTTATGTTATTTCTATTTATTTTAAACCATAATTTCACAAGGCTGCTTTATGAATTATAAACATGTAAATTGCTTATCA
>NW_023213860.1:0-612 GCF_002007445.2 Ailuropoda melanoleuca
TGTAATCTGCTCTGTCATTTGTTGTCCCCATGCTAGTATATGGCACCACTGAAACACTGAAGCAGGAAAAACCCTGGACTCCACACTTCCCCGAAATTGCTATATCCAGGGGTACCTGGGTGGCTCACTTGGTTAAGCACCTGACTCTTGACTTTGGCTCAGGTCGTGTTCTCAGGGTCCTGGTATATCAAGCCCCATGTGTGGCTCCATACTCAGTAGGGAGTCTGCTTGAGGATTCTCTCTCTTCCTCTCCCTCTGCCCCTACCCCTGCATGTGCACACTCTGTCTCTCTCTAAAAATAAATAAATAAATCGTTAAAAAAAATCNCACCACATCTCTACCTCTGAAGCCAGTAATATATTATATGTTAATTAATTGAATTTAAATTAGAAAAAGTGACACCGGGCTGTCACAGTGGGTTAAGTAAGTGTCTGCCTTCAGCTCAGGTCATGGTCCCAGGAACCTGGGATCCAGAACTGCCTTGGGCTCCTTGCTCAGCAGGGAGCCTGCTTCTCTCTCTCTGCCTTCCACTCCTCCTGCTTGTGCTCTCTCTCTCTTTCCCTGACAAATCAATCAATAAAAAACTAAAAAAGAAATAAGTTAACAAAAAAA
>NW_023213860.1:619-982 GCF_002007445.2 Ailuropoda melanoleuca
AAAAAAATTAGCACATTCAGTCATTCACCACATTCAGTATTTTGTCCCTGCTCACCGTTTTTCGTATCTTCTTACCATAATTCACCCCCTCACCAATAATTTTGAAATACTCTTCTGGTTTTGATTCCTTTATCTTCATCTATCCATTGCTGTCAGAGTGACCTTTTTAAATATGTTTGTGACAATGTAACTTCTCCGCTTATTTGGTGGATACCCATTACATGAAGGAGAAAGTTCATATTCTAGCATGACACTTTTTTGTTTCAGTCCAGATTTCCCAATTACATGTCTGTATCCCATTCCCAAAAAGTGTGTTCCACTTTTGCCACATTCTCTAGCTATCGTCACTTCCTGTGTTATTTC
>NW_023213861.1:0-591 GCF_002007445.2 Ailuropoda melanoleuca
CAGTGTTTGGTTTAAATCATAAGTGATATTCTTAGCTTGGTTCTTTATTTTACTGGCACTATAAGAATTTTAATATTATAAATATGGGAGAAAAAAAACTTGATTGTGTAATCCAGCTAATTAGAAAATATGTCAGAGATTTAATAAAGCTTGAGGATACATGTACATGGCTTTTAGAACTTTAAAAAAATTTGAGATAAGCAGTGTAGATGTGAGTAAAAGATGAAGATTCAGTGGACAACCATTGTTTTCTTGAGGAAATGTTTATGTAAATGTGAGTTTGGAACTATGGAAGAATTAATTTTAATGAAATGTTGGGAAAGAGAAGATGACTCTAGAAATAATCTGGAAATGGTACTAGTTGGTATGAAATTTATAGTATTTTTTTAACAAATGCAAATAGGATTCATTGTCTAGGGTTGTAGTGCTTGTAGTAGGAAATAGAAGATAGAAACATAAATGTCAGCACTTCTTTACTTTGGATCCAAAGGGGACAGATTTGGCTTTTGTTTGTTTGCAAAAGAAGTATCAAGATGCTTCTCATAATTAATGATATTAACATATTCCAAATTGAGTTTCAAGTAGAGTTTT
>NW_023213862.1:0-591 GCF_002007445.2 Ailuropoda melanoleuca
CTAGAATCTTATTTATAGCAGCTCCTTTTGCCCGGTACATCATGTTATGCTATCAAGAAAAAAATTATAAGGTATACTAAACGGCAAAAAAACACAGTTTAAAACAGCTATAATTAATATGCTATGGGCTCTAAAGGAGAAAGCAGACTGCATGCAAGAACAGATGGGACAATGTAAGCAGACAGATAAAAATCCTAAGAGGGAACCAGTAAGAAATACTAGAGGTAAATAAAGAATTCCTTTGTTGGACTTATTAGTAGACTGGACCCAGCTGAGGAACAAATCTCTGAACCAAAGGATATATCAATAAAATACTTGAAAACTGAAAAACATTTAGAACAAAAACAAACAAAAATATCCAAGGACTGTGGGACAACGACAAAAGGCGTAACATACACATAATGGGAATACAAGAAGAGAAAGAAAGAGAAAGGAACAGAAGAAATGTTTGGAACAGTCATGACTGAAAATTTCTCCAAATTAATGTCATATATCAAACCACGAATAAAGGAACCACAGAAAACACCAAGCAAGATAAATGACGAAACAAGTGAACTAACACACAAACAAAAAAAACCCCAAGCCCCCCCC
>NW_023213863.1:0-591 GCF_002007445.2 Ailuropoda melanoleuca
ATTTACAGGATATTCATCAGTTATTTATATTTGAAATTTTATTTATATTTGATATATTGAAATATCAAATATTTGTTGATTAACAATACTGAGTTTTCCAAAGCTCAGTCCTCCTTTAAGGTTTGTAAATAAGGAACAAATATTAGCAAACTGGCTAATTAGCATCATGTCCTTACTTTTACTGGCAAACAAAAATAGAAACGTAAAGTGAAATTTATTTAATATACAACCTTCTATTTCTGCTGGTCACTACACATTTTTATACTTCATATTCAGAAGATATACACTCCTTGACAAAATATATACTCCATAAAGCTCTGGATGCTTTTATTTGATTTTTTGTTTAATTTTAATTTTCACTTTCGCCATGCTGAGAAGAGAATTCAGAAGGGACATGCCTATGAGAGTTGACACCTTGATATTCCATATTCACAGACTAGAACTGCCATGCAAGCAAAAGAATTCTGAGTGAAAATTAGTTTCCTGCAGTTGAGTCAGGGCGCTGGGTAATGGTGAGGACTAGTTGAATTGGCCGCCACATGCAGGGTTTCAGTGTTTGGGCCTTAGAATCAAAGAGAACTGGGTTGAGTC
>NW_023213864.1:0-591 GCF_002007445.2 Ailuropoda melanoleuca
GGAAGAGTCGCCTTGGAGTAAATAAAATGGTTTAAAAGCCTGCTTTTCTTTTACTGGTGGTTTCTGTTTAGAACAAGAGTGATGGACATGGAAAAGAGACATAGAAAATAGACATTTACATAATTGCCACTTGCTAAGGTGAATATTATATACAAAACTCAATATCCCTTAAACCTAATAGCAAAATGTTGCTGAATAGAAAGAGGGCATTTTGTTTTACCTTCAGTACAATTAGTGCCAAGCTGATAACTGAGCAGTTCACCTCTTTTGGGGGCAGATGGCCATATGCATAATCTAGAAATGACCGTTAGAACATGATAGTTATTATCTTTGCAAATATAATGTGGCCATAACTTAACGTATGTACACACTTCTCCGACTGTTTAATGAATGTCTAATGCTGCCCATTTCAAGGGAGACTTGCAGCCTTAATTTTCTAATCATTAAATATAAGTTTTGAAAGACGTTCATCTATTGTCTCACGTAGGTGTCCTTTAGAAACTGAGACGCCGGAGGGAGGGAGTTAAGATGGCGGAGGAGTGGGGGACCCCTTTTTCAGCCGGTCCCCTGAGTTGAGCTGGATAGGTACCA
>NW_023213865.1:0-591 GCF_002007445.2 Ailuropoda melanoleuca
GATCCCACAATGCCGGGACCACGCCCTGAGCCGAAGGCAGACGCTCAACCGCTGTGCCACCCAGGCGCCCCAAGAAAAAACTTTTTTAAATACTCAAACGTAGGCTGAGAGATTTTACTGCTCACAAACCCTTGATGAAATAGGAAATTTAGTAAGGACAGAACAGATACTGTAAAGATGGTTGGGTGCAAGAAGCACGGGAAGTAAGAATTTGACAATTATGTTGGTATCTAAATAGTCATTCGTTCTAAATTCTACTACTGCTAATGACTAATTTGGTAAAATCATACAAAAGACAGGGACGAAAGATGAGAGATGAAGTATTTTCAATTGCTTAGGAGGTGCTTTTTCTAACAAATAAGGAATATTCTTTTCAAGCACACAAGAACATTTAAACTTTAAAATGTTTAAAGTCACTCTGATTATTTGCAAATTTAGGCATAACCACAAAAGATAGACGCAGGGTATCTAGTTTCTATAACAATAGAGGAAAAAATAAGGTATAAAGAACTCTAATTCCGGGGCGCCTGGGTGGCACGGTGGTTAAGCGTCTGCCTTCGGCTCAGGGCGTGATCCTGGCGTTATGGGATC
>NW_023213866.1:0-591 GCF_002007445.2 Ailuropoda melanoleuca
AACAACCTTAACTTGACAATAGCAAGGCCTCTGGTATCCTGTGAGTCTTCTTTAACATATGAAAGTACTTTCTAGAAACCTCCCTTTTCCTTGCCTCCCCCAACCCTATAGTATATAATCAGCCACCCCTCACAACCTGGGGCAGCAGCACTTTCTGCCCTCTGGTCCTGTCCCCGTGTTTTAATAAACCACCATTTTGCACCAAAGATGTCTCAAGAATTCTTTCTTGGTCTTCGGCTCCAGACTTCACACCACCGAACCTCACCGATATTCCAAAACCACATCCTTCCTTCCTTCCTTCCTTCCTTCCTTCCTTCTTTCCTTCCTTCCTTCCTTCCTTCCTTTTCTTCCTTTCTTCCTTTCTTTCTTTCTTCTTTTTCTTCTGATGAGGTACAGGTGAGGTTCAGTGGGGTGGGGTCTGGAGCCGAGAAAGAATTCTTGAGATGCCTTTGGTGCAAAATGGTGGTTTATTAAAGCACGGGGACAGGACCTGTGGGCAGAAAGAGCTGCTGCCCTGAGATTGTGAGGAATGGCCTGTTTTATACCCTCAAGTGGGGAGGGGGCTAGGGGTAGCGTAAGTCTCTAAGGAAT
>NW_023213867.1:0-591 GCF_002007445.2 Ailuropoda melanoleuca
GACACATATGTTATATGATGTTTCCATGTTCTTAACCCTCTATTACATTAAGTATCATGAATCCTTTATAGCTCACTTAGTTCAAATGTCTCACTGTCTGCTAGGGGAGCTTTCTGGGAGGTGACATTCGCTAAGTGGCTGCCTTGCTTACAAGGAATCAGCCCACACTAGAAGCTTTAGAGTTTAATTTTAGCCTTTTAGTAACTGGGTGGCTTGAGGTTTTCAAGTAAGTACTTTGAGGCTATAAAGTGATGATTTTAATGCCTATCTCATAGGGAATTCTTATTTTTATTATTCGTTTTATTTTAAGTAGGCTCCATGCCCAATATGGGGCTTGAACTCAGAACCCTGAGACCAAGGGTTACATGCTCTACCCACTGAGCCAGCCACGTGCTCCTCATAGGGAAATTATGAAACTAAGCTGGCTTAGTGACACTGAGAAATATAACTAAAATTTTAATGGGAGGATCAGATATGTGTCTGTGTATATTTGTTGATATATTGTCAGAAAATTAGATTTGGCAGGATTTTAATATATACCTATGTATTAAATCCTTGTTTTTATTATATAACACATTAAAATATAAAAAA
>NW_023213868.1:0-192 GCF_002007445.2 Ailuropoda melanoleuca
TTTTTATATTCTCACCTCAAGAATCTGGAAAAGCAACAGAGGGACAGGCCTAATCCATGCACAAGGAAGCAATTGATGAAGATTAGAGCAGAAATCAATGAATTAGGAACCAGGAGTACAGTAGAGCAGATCAACAGAACTAGAAGCTGGTTCTTTGAAAGAATTAATAAAATTGACAGACCACTGGCAAGA
>NW_023213868.1:646-775 GCF_002007445.2 Ailuropoda melanoleuca
AGGAGAATTACAGACCAATTTCCCTAATGGATATGGATGCCAAAATCCTCAACAAGATCCTGGCTAATAGAATCCAGCAGTACATTAAAAGGATTATCCATCATGACCAAGTGGGATTCATACCTGGGA
>NW_023213868.1:1128-1271 GCF_002007445.2 Ailuropoda melanoleuca
AGGCATCCAAATTGGCGAAGAAGAAGTCAAACTATCTCTCTTCTCAGATGACATGATACTCTATACGGAAAACCCAAAAGAATCCACTCCCAAACTATTAGAAGTTATAGAGCAATTCAGTAATGTGGTGGGATACAAAATCA
>NW_023213868.1:1574-1650 GCF_002007445.2 Ailuropoda melanoleuca
ATACCGATGTCATTTTTCAAAGAACTGGAACAAATAGTCCTTAAATTTGTATGGAACCAAAAAAGGCCCCGAATCA
>NW_023213868.1:2135-2261 GCF_002007445.2 Ailuropoda melanoleuca
AAAAAGCTTCTGCACAGCCAAGGAAACAGTCATAAAAACTAAGAGGCAGCCCAGAGAATGGGAGAATATATTTGCAAATGATGCTACAGATAAAAGGCTGGTATCCAAGATCTACAAAGAACTTCT
>NW_023213870.1:0-591 GCF_002007445.2 Ailuropoda melanoleuca
AAAAAAAAAGAAAAACTTGTATTTTCTATCTAGATTCTTGTCTTATCTGTTCTGTATGTTTCATCACAATCATGATATAGTAGTATGCCTGGGGATATGCACATGTTGTTTTGAGCTGAAATATTTATTCACTGACTGGGTGAACAAAACTATTGGAAGACACTGATTCAGAGTATAATTGGACAGCTACTCAACTTGGGTATCCCCTCGGAAGGCATGCTGGGAGGCCTGGGTGGGAACTTCCTGGACTATTGGAGTGGGTTTCTGGTGGGGAACTGGAATGGCATGTCATTCTCGTTGCCAGTCTCTGAGCAGAGACTAGCTTGCTGCTCACAGCCACAGTCAAACTGATGTCATCAGGATGGTCCCCAACGTGATGGAGGTAAAACAGAAATCAGGGCAGCTTTTACCTTCAACTCACCTAAATCCACATGTTCAATAGCATGCATCTTTTTTGTTGTTGTTTCATTTTTATTTAAATTCTAGTTAGTTAACATATAGTGTAATGTTGATTTCAGGAGTAGAATTTATTGATTCATCACTTACATAGAAGTGTTCATCACAATAAATGCCCTCCTTAATGCCCATCAC
>NW_023213871.1:0-892 GCF_002007445.2 Ailuropoda melanoleuca
GGAATCTCCCCGCAAGGTTTAATAAGGAATTTTGCATCCCCCCTCACCAGGAGTCAACTAAAAAAAAAACCCCTGGTTCTTGTCTTAGGTCCACACACAGTCGCAAGACAATTATTCATTTGAATTTTAAAAAATATATTGACTCATATCTATGTATTCTTGGTTTAGAGTAAAAGGTGAAATGCTTTTACTCCAAATGGAGAGGTAGGTTGGGGGCAGGTTGTAAAGGGGCTTGAATGTCATGCTGAGGAACATCAACTTAATCCTATCTGCACAAAGAAACTGTCAGGGGAAGGATGCAAAATCACCCAAGGCTTACAAATACCACCCTGGAGACGGTGGAGATAACAGGTGGGTGTAGCAAGTACATTGGAANGGTACTGGGGAGGAAACTCCCCACAAGGTTTAATAAGGAATTTTGCATCCCCCCTCACCAGGAGTCAACTAAAAAAAACCCCTGGTTCTTCCTCTTAGGTCCACACACAGTCGCAAGACAATTATTCATTTGAATTTTAAAAAATATATTGACTCAGATTCATGTATTCTTGGTTTAGAGTAAAAGGTGAAATGCTTTTACTCCAAATGGAGAGGTAGGTTGGGGGCAGGTTGTAAAGGGGCTTGAATGTCATGCTGAGGAACATCAACTTAATCCTANGTAAAGGGGCTTGAATGTCATGCTGAGGAACATCAACTTAATCCTATCTGCACAAAGAAACTGTCAGGGGAAGGATGCAAAATCACCCAAGGCTTACAAATACCACCCTGGAGACGGTGGAGATAACAGGTGGGTGTAGCAAGTACATTGGAAACAGAGATGTTTGGACAGAAAGTGCGATATGACTGTGGTCCCAGTCAAGGTGCTGAGGATCTGAGTGAGAGCAGAGGTGGAGGT
>NW_023213872.1:0-591 GCF_002007445.2 Ailuropoda melanoleuca
TGAGCTGCAGAGAGGTGGGCAGTAGGCAGCCTTCCTTCACGATTCTGTAGGAATCAGGAGGCAGCTCGTTCCAGCTCCCCAGACCTGACTGGGCTCGTCCTTCCCAGTGCGTTCACATAGGTAACTTAACAGGGGCCGTGGTGGGGATATTTACACCACAGAAATTGGCAGATGACAATTCAGGGTTGTTTTGTTTCACTGTCAGAAAGCTGGTAGGCAGTTTCCCAATGCATCCCTGGTGATGGGGCTGGCTCAGAAAAACAAGAATGCTGAAAAAAAAAACTTTTAAACTACAAAACTTTTTATTTGGCATTCCTCACTCTTCCCCTTTCTACTGAGGCAGGAAGCTAGCAGTTGGACACGGTCTGTGATGGTTTATCTAAAGAAAAAACATCCAGCTGGACTCTTGCTTCACGAATGGCCAAAATGTATTGACTGACAGGACTTGCAAATTGTGTCCCTTTTTTCCCATTAGATACAAGTTCACTGCAGGTCCAAACTGGTCATCAAAGTGTGTATTTACACCTCCATAGGTCTGCGACATCCTAAAAAGGGAGCTGCCACGAAGTGGAGGAATTCACATGTTCTTTT
>NW_023213874.1:0-591 GCF_002007445.2 Ailuropoda melanoleuca
TGTCTGACTTCAGAACTCTCTTCTAAGATTTTTATGGTTTTAGGTGTCACACTGAGGTCCTTAATCCATTTTGAGTTTATTTTGTGTATGGTGTAAGAAATTTATCCAGTGTCATTCTTTTGCATGTAGCTGTCCGGTTTTCTTAGCACCGTTTGTTGAAGAGACTAGCCTGTTTATTTCCCATCACATATTGCTTTCTCTTTTGTCAAAGATTAATTGACCATAAGAGTGTGGGTTTATTTCTGAGTTCTCTATCCTGCTTGATTGATCTATGTGTCTGTTTCTGTGCCAGTAGTGTACTGTTTTGATTACCATAGCTTTGCAGTATATTCTGAAATCTGGGATTGTGAAACCTCCAGTGTGATCCTTTTCAAGATTTCTTTGGCTATTTGGGGTCTTTTGTGGCACCATACAAATTTTAGGATTATATTTTCTGCTTCTGTGAAAAATGCTGTTGATATTTTCATAAGGATTGAATTTGGGATTTCATAGGGATTGCATCTATGTAGATTGCTTTGGGTAGTATGGACATTTAAACAATATTCAGTGTCCCAATCCATGAATATGTAATATCTTTCCATTTGTTTGTGC
>NW_023213875.1:0-591 GCF_002007445.2 Ailuropoda melanoleuca
TGGCACTTCCAGAAAGACCCCCCAATTCGCAGAAAGAGCCTCGAACACAGCTCCTCCCACGTACCGGCTAGAAGACTCACCTTCCAAAAAGGCAACTCGCACTTCCGTACTCTGGTTCTCTTCCAATCCCTGACTGAGGAGGTACGTGAATCCTACAAATGGTACTTTTTGCCCATGAAATGCACGACCCTATAAACGTGCACACTAATAAATAAGCCCCATTTAAACTCGGGGCGCCTAGGCGGCTCAGGTGGTTGAGCGTCTGACGCGTGGTTTCGGCTCAGGCGTGATCTCATCGGGCATGGGATAACCGAGCCCCAGGTCGGGCTCCACGCTCAGCCAGGAGTCTGCCTGGGACACCCTTTCTCTTTCTCTGCCCCTCCTCCCACTACAAATAATCTTTTTAAATAAATAGGGGCACCTGGGTGGTTCAGTCGTTAAGCGTCTGCCTTCGGCTCAGGTCATGATCCCAGCGTTCTAGGATCAAGCCCTGCATCAGGCTCCCCACTCAGCAGGAAGACTGCTTCTTCCTCTCCCACTCCCCCTGCTTGTGTTCCCTCTCTCACTGCCTCTCTCTCTGTCAAATAAATA
>NW_023213877.1:0-591 GCF_002007445.2 Ailuropoda melanoleuca
GAGAGGAAGAAGCAGGCTCATAGCGGAGGAGCCTGATGTGGGGCTCGATCCCATAAAGCCGGGATCACGCCTTGAGCCGAAGGCAGACGCTTAACGACTGCGCCACCCAGGTGCCCCAAGAGGTTAGACAATTTATGCAAGTTCACAGAGCTGCCGAGTGGCTGAGCTCAGGTGCAACGCAGGGGCCCTCTCTCTCCCCCATAACCAACAGAACTTTCAGGTGGTGATGCTTCTTTCTAGTGGTTGTTGCCTCCTTTCCAACACCCACTAGGCCTTCCTGAACTAACCAGCATAATGCTGCTCAGTACGACTTCCCTTTCCTGGACCATGACGTCACCACATCTCACAGTCTTTCAGGACCCTAATGGGAGATTCGTCTGGGTCAAAACTTTGAAATTATAATTAGAGCAAGCAAGTGCTTTTCTTCAAACTCTCAGCCAAGGTTGATCTTTTACAAGTTTGTTTTTATTTTATATATCTTCTCTGCAAAACTAAATCAACTAATGCCTAATATTTAAATATGTTTTAAATATATATTATAGGGGCGCCTGGGTGGAACAGCGGTTAAGCGTCTGCCTTCGGCTCAGGGCG
>NW_023213878.1:0-591 GCF_002007445.2 Ailuropoda melanoleuca
GAGCAGGCTCTTCTTACGTCCTTTAAACCAACTGAAGGCAACATCCATAAATATGGCGAAGTTTGATTGCAATAGAAAAATTCTATTTTTCTTAAAGGACTAAATCTGGGTCAAACACACCAAAAATGTGTTTTAATTATTTGATTATTTTAAATAGTGTGTCTATGAAGTAACTTGCTATGCTAGGAATAGCTTGGCATTGGGGTTGAAGAATCACGTGTTTGGTTTGAAACTCAATTCTGCCAGGTAAATTTCCTCATGTATTAAAATGTCCAAAATAATATTTTCTTCATCCATTAAAATGAGAAAATTACCAGTTTCCATATCTATTACAATAACGTTTCTCTTCAGCAATGTTGGGTGGAATAGAAGTTTTTTTTATATACTACCAGGTACTTTGGAGCCTTTAATAATTAGAAATTGCTCTGGGCACCAGGGTGGCTCAGCTGGACTGTTGATTTCAGCTCAGGTCATGATCTCAGGGTCCTGGGATCGAGTCCCCCGCCCGGCTCGTGCTGGCTGTGGAGGCTGCTTGGGATTCTCTTTCTTTCTTTCTGCCCCCACCCTGTTTACATGCTCTCTCTCCCTCTC
>NW_023213879.1:0-592 GCF_002007445.2 Ailuropoda melanoleuca
GCAAAAAGAGTGAAGGAGAGTGAGAGATACAGGCCTCCAGTTATGGAATGAATAAATCACAAGGATAAAAGGTAACAGCCTATGGAGTATGGTCAGTAGTATTGTACTAGCTTTGTATGGTGACTGACAGATGGTAGTTATGCTTGTGGTGGGCATAGCATGGAGTATGGACTTGTGGAATCAATATGCTGTACACTTGAAACTAATGTAACATTGTATATGAACTATACTTCAATTAAAAAAAAGAATCTGACTTTAATCGGATGCTTTTCTATTTTCATCACACTACATTAACCTTTAAAAATGCAGAGACATAAAGGATTATTTTATTTAGGCAATTACTGATGGATTTATTTATTTTGTGAATGTGAGATATTCTCCTTCTCCCTCTATTTCTGAATACTAGTGAGAACACCGAAAGCATTTGCTGCAATGCAAGATTAAACTGTGCAGAGAAGATTGTTCAAGATGCTTTTTTTTTAATACTATTTTTTTATTATGTTAGACACCATACAGTACACCCCTAGTTTTTGATGTAATGTTTCATGATTCATTACTTGTGTATAACACCCAGTGCACCATGCAATACATG